>NC_069503.1:597561147-597818647 GCF_027579735.1 Bombina bombina | reverse complement strand
ATTAATTTCAGCTTGCTTGGCTTTGCTGTAACACAAGCGGACAGCTCCACCTACTGGCTATTTTAATAAATGCACTGCTTCTCAATGCTTTTCAAAAGCAGTCACATGACTGGAAAAAAAGGTTGTTATTCTGAAACGGTGTAAATTGAACCGTTGTAAAACGAGGGCCACCTGTATGTATATATATATATATATATATATATATATATATATATATATATGTATATATATATTTAAAAATAAAAATACAATTTTATTCTATGTAAAGAACATTGGAATTAAAAATATCCGGCTTTAGCACAGTTGATTTAATGAGTTGTCAGGCTAGAGCGTAAATGTTATCACACCTTACAATAGTCTGATAAATAACAGTAATGTTTTACCAAAACTTAAGAACAGCAAGATGAATCTGAGGTTATATAAATGTAATAGCAAATACAACTGCTAAATTTGGTTAACAATTGTTAGTATGTTTCAGATGAATTAACTTAAAACAACTGGAAGTTTTGTAGTTAAAGAATCTGAGTTTGATATATGCCAGGAGCAATAGTGATAGACAGTCACTGGAGTCTGTATCAATATGCTAAGGCGTGGAGAATGGTAGAAATCACAATATAACATATGGAGTATTACTGCAGTATTAAGTAAGTATGGGAGGAGATACAGCGTTCATATACATATGTACTTCAACAGTTTGTATACATACGACCTGCGGTAGTTGTTAAAGTAGACAGTCTTAAGCCAGAGAAATAGTGCAGCTGAGGTTACCACTGCTCCGAGGAACTGTGAGAGCGGTAACGGTTGCGGCCGTAGCTGATGACGTGGCAGCGTGTGCAGACAGGCAGCGTGTGCTGAGAGGCAGCGTGAGAGAATGGATGCAGGTGCTTGCAAGGAGAAGCGAGACCACAAGCAGAACTGACTTCCTGTAAGGTGAGAACCGGATTGGCTCACTAAGACTTTGAAACGTCAGAGTCTAGAAAAATAATCCAGCAAAGTGTTGGAGTAGCTATGGGGTTTTATAGGCAGTCAGGAGAAATTTAAAGGGACAGTAACAGGAGACAGATAGGATCTGACAATGTAGAAGCAACATCCGAAATCCTGAAGATAGCGCATAGCAGACTTTCACTCACATGCTAGCTTTTCACTTTCAACTCATAAAAAACCTGGCCGCATTTTACTTTGAGTGCATTTAGGACGCAAGTGAAAAATACTTTGTTAGGACACTTCTTTTAATCTGGTCCTCATTCTTCATTTTCATCCACTACTATTTATTGTTGCTATTGACATCTTTTTTTTAAAGTTTGTTTCCTTCAGAGGGGCGGCAGCTATTACATTTTAATTGAGGGTCTGTAGCTGCTAAAGAGAATTTAAAAATTATTTCACTTCAGGAAATTTTGTGGCTGGCAGATTGGGATTCTGGCTATACAGTCAAATCATATTTCTTGCTTGTTAGCCATCCTTTCCTAAGCCTTTCTCTGCATTCAGATAGCAAAATATGTCACTGATTTTGATAGCATAATATAGATTTTCCAATGCAATGTTATTATGATGATTTTATTAATGACACATACACAAATATTTTTCTGCCTTCCTTTACATTCTCTTATTCTTGTTTAAAAACACTAATAATTCTACACATTTACAGCATTATTATTAATAGACTTGTGCGCGGCAGAAAAAATTGTTACAGTTTGTTTCAGACCGATTCAGATTTTTTTGAATTTCCGATTGATTCGAATTCGGATACATTTGAATGTATTCGTTTCGGATTCATTCGGATTTGAATAAATTTGGATGTATTCGGATGTATTTGGTTCGGATTCGATTCGTAAATTTGAAAGTTCGGTATGTGTTAGGTGGGATGTGCTGTGTATTAGACTAGTATTATGTACTGTATATTAGTTGTAAACCATCTGAATCAACATAAGTACCAACCTCACAGGTACAAGCTACACAATATGCAGAGAGCTAGCAGAGGTATATAACCTAATATACAGTAAATAATACTAGTGTAATACACAGCACATCCTACCTAAGTACCAACCTCACAGGTACAAGCTACACAATATGCACAGAGCTAGCAGAGGTATATAACCTAATATACAGTAAATAATACTAGTGTAATACACAGCACATCCCACCTAAGTACCAACCTCACAGGTACAAGCTACACAATATGCACAGAGCTAGCAGAGGTATATAACCTAATATACAGTAAATAATACTAGTGTAATACACAGCACATCCCACCTAAGTACCAACCTCACAGGTACCAGCTATATAATATGCCCTGCAAAGAGCTAGCAGAGTAATATAACCTAATATACTGTACAATACTAGTGTAATTGTGATTAGTCCATGGCCATTCAAATGTAACGAATAAATCCAAATAAATTCGGATTTATTCATTACAAATGCATTCAGATTAGTTTAGTTTCATTGCTAGGATAATTCTGAAATTCGACTCGATCCGAAGCTCCGAATTTGACAAATTTGTCGGAATTTTCATTCAGAACAAAATGAAACGCACATGTCTAATTATTATTGGTTGGTAACGATGTGATCATCACATGAAATTCAAACTGTAAGGTAACATGGTTGGCAACGATGTGATCATTACACAAAATTCAAACTGTAAGGTAACACACTTTAATGGCTTGTAACCATGTGATCACCATCTGAAATTCACTCTGTAAGGTAACATAATAGGTGGCGATCATATCGAGCAAGTTAGTAAAATGCCACTATATCCCTATTTGTAATTGAAATCAACAGCATAAAAGAATATATAATATGTGCGCTTTAAAGACACTAAAGCACTTCTTTTTTTTAATCCTAATATGACAAATAAAATTACCTTCTTAATTCTGTTTAGGTGATACTTGGATTACTCACATTGTGACTTTGTAATATAAATGGTTCATTTGTTTATCCATAGGTAATTCTTTATATTATACTATTAAATCACAGGGGTTTTACACAGTGCATTTAGGATAAAAACAGTCACCCCCTTCACACTATTTAATGAAAAGGAAAAAATGATAATAATCTTCATAAAGGAGATTAGCTAGGTTTAGACGTTTTTTTATTTCTATGAAAAATATAATATGACTATGGTGACATGATGTTCACATTAAGGTACTTGCAGTTGTAATCAATTGTTGTAATGATTTGTATTGGTAATGCATGTTCATTTATGGTTAGTATGAAGACACTTGCAGTCTTGTATGTTGCAAGCACTAATTGATTTTAATTAAAGGGACAATCAACACTGGACACAACTTAATCCCATGAGGCCTATTTATCATATGTCTGTCGGACCTGATCCGACAGTGCGGATCAGGTCCGACAGACTTTGCTGAATGTGGAGAGCAATACACTCTCCGTATTCAGCATTTCACCAGCAGCTCTTGTGAGCTGCTGGTGCAACGCCGCCCCCTGCAGACTTGCGGCCAATCGGCCACCAGCAAGGGAGTGTCAATCAACCCGATCGTACTTGATCGGGTTGAATTATGGCGATTCCTGTCCACCTGCTCAGAGCAGGCGGACAGGGTTATGTAGCAGCGGTCTTTAGACCGCTGCTTCATAACTGCTGTTTCTGGCGAGCCTGCATGCTTGCCAGAAAGACGGGGCATCAAGCTCTATTCGGAGCTTGATAGATAGGCCCCCATACCTTAGATCCAAAAAAGAAGATGCGTCTGCACCGCATCCCATGTTCAATACCTCTAATGTTATATGTGTAATCATCAAAAGCACATACGATTTTCTCCTGCAGATATGGCCGCCAAACTCCCTCCACTGTTACGTAGAAACTATCCTCGGTTGGATTCTTTACATGCGTTCACAGTGATTTGCAGCTGCGGACATAAATTGTAATGCGCATGAGCATTAGCAAAGAAATAGCATAACTGTGAAAGAGCATGGAATTTAATAGAGAAGATGGAGGGGGAGGAGTTTGTCGGCCATATCTACAGGATAAAACTGTATGTGCTTTGGATGATTACACATATAACGTTAGAGGTATTGAACATGGGATGCGGTGCAGACGCATCTTCTTTTTTGGATCTAAGGTATGGGATTAAGTTGCGTCAGCTGTTGACTGTCCCTTTAAGCTTCAGAACACCTGAGGAGGTGGGTCTTTCTTTAGGAAATTAGGATAGGTTGTTGTTTGTAAAGTCAGAACTCTCATTTAGTTAGCAGAAGCCTAATGAAACAGACAGTGTTCTGAGAAACACGTTGCTTTCTGTGTTTTTAATACCAGAGTCATACATTTTGATCTCTGTTTTTATGTTTTATATTAAATTGTGATAATTACAATTTTATTTGAGAGTCTGAACTTATTATTTACACTGAGGACACCTGGAATACTGGTACCCATGCTGGGCCAGTGAGCTGGGACACTGCAATCTCCCAGTCTGCTTGACTTAGCACAATCTGGTGCTGCTCCACTTGTGAGTATTCATTCTATCATTTACTCACCTCATCCTGTATATACTATATCACACTAGGAGGCTCCTTTGTTTTGTGATTATTTTTCGCAAAAAATATTCATCTCGACGGGATATTGTGACAGAGAGCTGACTCCCATCGTGTGTGGTCCCTTGTGTGACTATCCTATTACCTGAATGAATAATCAGGACTACCATCTATAAAGGACTTGTGTTCCTAGTATCCATCTAAGGACTAACATCCAGAATCAGCTAAGAATCATTAGGACTCATGTTCACTGCTATAGTCTGTCTTTAGACACTATTGATGTTTTTTATTTATTGTTTAGTTTTTTATTATTGGTATATTATTTCTGTATTAATTCTGCTCTGGATAGAGATATACACACACCTTTATCCACCTATTGCACCCCCTAGAGTTGGTACACAGATTGTGTATCAACATTATAGGATTAATTATTAATAATAATATCATCTCATTTTTTTCTAGTCGAAGTCTTCTTTTTACTCTATGACAAATCAATTTTATTTCACTTCTCTGCATTGTTGAAAACTCCACAAATTAACTCATAATTTGAACCTGCTCCAACTCTGAGTTTCACTTTTAACTTGCATGGACACTTTTCAACTCTTTAAGGAAATACTTTTCTGCTTCTGTGTTGAAGGGCCTTATTTGTACCCTTTTAAAAAATATTTTTTTCTACATCTCTGAATCTCAAAGAGAAAGAGGGTTATTATGATTGGACAAGAAGGGTTACAGCAGTGCTTTGCCTTTGATTGGAAGCTTGACTTTAATCATTTGCATAGTTCAAGTTTTCTTATATATAACATCTTTTTTGTATACAGAGACACTTTCTTTATAAAAATTAACTTATGTTCTTAAAAAAAAAAGTAAGGTAAATATAAAGCAAAATATTTGTATCTGTGTCATTAATAAAATTGTGACTCTTCCATGACAAAATATGTTCTGTACCACTGGTACTTGTAACCATAGTTTTATAAGCATCGCTGTTCATTTTCCTATCAGCATGTCATTTTTATACAGCAAAATCTCATTTGTATTTTGTGTTTTAGAGCTACAGGTGTTTTCCTATTCAATTACATGCATTAGCTTGACTTCCATCTAGCTAAAGCTCTTTATCAAACATCAACTTAATTATTTACATTCATCTGGACCAGACCTCCTAGGAGTTTATTCCAAAATAAATGTAAACTTCTGTTCCTACTAAAACATGGTAGTAAGAGGAAAACATAAATGACTAATGACCATAATATATCATTTCATTGGTAACCTCTTAAAATATTCATGCAGTAGAACCTCTTCACAGTGATGAAGTTCTGTATAAGAACGATGCCTTCCTTCAGGGCTTATGTTCTCTTTATGCTACAAATTAACACCCATTTCTCCAATGCATATATAATGGGGACATTTAAATGATGGATGTTTATATATATATTGGTGACACATTTATTATCAATCCTCTGGGAAAATATTGGACTACTGTAGAGGTGTATCTTATCTGCGAGTTATATATATTTTCTTTTCTTTTTTTTTCTTACCAAAAAAGTAGACATATTACTAAAACTTATAAAATATTGGTGATCTGGCAAGAAAAACATATTTTTATATTTGATATATTTGTTTTTCAAAATTATGCCACCAATAATGAAATATATTTAAAGAATTGCTATTTAAAGAGTTTAAAAATCCATATAAAGGGGAATTGTAATATAAATATTACTTGCTCTTTAGAGCATGCCATTTTTGTATTACTTATCCTAGATTACTGTGTTTAACCCCATAAAGTGCTTAAAGCTGCTATAACAATTAATCCCACCTACAGTTGCATAAACTCTCAATTACCTTTCATAATCTCTATCAAATAATAATTTCACATTCTCACTGCTAAATTAGACCTAATAGACAGCCAGATTACGAGTTTTGAGCGCTATAGGGAAAATAACGACCACAGCTTTTTTCGGTGGTATTTCACTCCCTATAGCGCTGGTATTATAAGTTTACAAAAAGCAGGCGTTTGCGGGTGATATGGCAGCGTTGAGCTCCATAATGCACCCAAATACCAGGGCTGCTTTGACGTTCTCGTGCACGATTTCCCCATAGACTTCAATGGGGAGAGCCGGCAAAAAAAAAGCCTAACACCTGCAATAACGGAGCGTAAAGCTCCGTAATGCAGCCCCATTAAAGTCTATGGGGGAAAAAAATGTACATTTACACCTAACACCCTAACATAAACCCAGAGTCTAAACACCCCTAATCTGCTGCCGCCGGCATCGCCAGCAAATACATTACTGTTATTAACCCCTAATCTGCTTCCCCTAACATTGCCGCCACCGACATTACTGTTATTAACCCATAATCTGCTGCCCCCAACATCGCCGCAACCTACATTACTGACTGTTAACCCCTAATCTGCTGCCCCCAATCTCATTGCCACCTAGCTACCCTTATTAACCCCTAATCTGCTGCGCCCAATGTCGCCATTACTATACTAAAGTTATTAACCCCTAAACCTAACCCTAAATCTAACCCTAACGTAACCCTAACACCCACTAACTTATCCTAATTAAAATAATTCCAAATAAATATTACAAGTAATACCTAAATTATTCCTATTTAAAACTAAATAAATACTTACCTGTAAAATAAAACCTAAGCTAGCTACAATATAACTAATAGTTATATTGTATCTAGCTTAGGTTTTATTTTTATTTCACAGGTAAGTTTGCATTTATTTTAACTAGGTAGACTAGTTAGTAAATAGTTATTAACTATTTACTAACTACCTAGTAAAAATAAATACAAATTTTCCTGTGAAATAAAACCTAACCTGTCTTACTGTGAATCCTAACATTACACTAAAATTAAATAAATTACATTAATGAAGTACAATTAACTAAATCACAAAAACCCCCACTAAGTTACACAAAATAAAAAACAAATGATCAAATATTTAAACTAATTACACCGAATCTAATAGCCCTATCAAAATAAAAAAGCCACCCAAAATAATAAAACCCCTAGCCTAAACTAAACTGCCAATAGCCCTTAAAAGGGCATTTTGTGGGGCATTGCCCCAAAGAAATCAGCTCTTTTACATGGCAAATAAAAATACAAACAACCCCCCAACAGTAAAACCCACCACCCACACAACCAACCCCCCCAAATAAAAACCTACATAAAAAACTTAAGCTACCCATTGCCCTGAAAATTGCATTTGGATGGGCATTGCCCTTAAAAGGACATTCAGCTCTTTTACATTGCCCAGACCCTAAGCTAAAAATAAAACCCACCCAATAAACCCTTAATAAAACCTAACACTAACCCCCTAAGATCCACTTACAGTTTTGGAAGACCGGGCATCCATCCTCATCCAGCCGGGAGAAGTCTTCATCCAAGTGGCAAGAAGTCGTCCTCCAGGCGGGCAGAAGTCTTCATCCAGACGACATCTTATATCTTCATCCTTCCAGTGCGGAGCGGCTCCATCTTCAAGACATCCAGTGCTGAGCATCCTCTTTATACGGTCCCAGCCGTACACTGAAGGTTCCCTTTAAGGGACGTCATCCAAGATGGCGTCCCTTTAATTCCGATTGGCTGATAGAATTATTTTTGAAAGGTGCGGTAGTTATGTTGCATGGCGGCCAAAAAGGTGTGCGGTACAGCTATACCTACAAAACCTGTAATACCAGCGGTAGTGAAAAAGAGACATAACGATGCTTTTTCTCTCATAACGCACAACTCGTAATCTAACAGAGTTATTAAGCAATTCCTTATATTGTCTTAAATTACAAGTGGAGCTTAAAAATATCAGCATTATTTTGCATAACCTGTTTTCTGGTGCAGTCAGTAGTGCTTCTATTTTTACGCTCATACTATAAGTTATTTTTTACTGCTCGAGAAATAGTCTAGGGCAGTGGTTCCCAAACTTTTTCGGTTCAAGGCGCACTTAATGTTTCAAGATTTTTCCAAGGCACCCCAAGTCAAACCATAGTTCCATATTACATACTTGACAGTTGGTGGCTTGGTGCAATTAGTTTTAAACGCAAATTAGGAAGATAAATAATAAGCACTTGCAAAACAGTAATATAATTAACGTGATAACTGTAACAGTAACTTGTTCAAATACCAAAGAAGGAATGGAGTCTCTTTTTTCAAAAAACACTATTGTATCCGTTGGTAAAAAAGTAAATGATCTGGGCTCACTTGCAATTAAAATGTGGGAATGTAGGTAAACATGGGTAAGTACCAGACTCTCTTGAAAACTCCCAGTGATAGGTTCAATAATGCAGGATGTGGATGAGACCGAATATGCAGCTAAACAAACATAGTGGTCACAGTTCAATAATGCACATAAACTGCCACAGCCACACAATATCAGGGCTAAAGTGCTGCACAGCCATACAATATCAGGGCTAAACTGCTGCACTGCTACATAATATTAGGGCTAAACTGCCTCTCTCTCTTTCTCTCTCTCTCTCTCTCTCTCTCTATCTCTCTCTATATATATATATATATATGTCCTGAAATAACAGTACCTCTTGTGTAGTCGCATCTGGCGCTCAGTGGTGCGGCGCATCATTCATGAACAATATATATTTCACGGAGCGGCACCCCTGTATATCAGTCAAGGCGCACCAGGGCGCTGTGGCGCACTGTTTGGGAACCACTGGTCTAGGGCATGTCAGATAGCACTGGTGTACTTAATACCTCACTTAAAAGACTTCTAGGGGTGGGCTGGTATGAAAATTCATATTTGATATTTCTTGAACACTATGCTGAGGGTACGCAAACCAATTGTGCACAAGTAATATAGTTCTGTTCTATATTATTAAAAATAATAGAATCATGGATTACAACAGGTCTTGAAAAGCATATATTTTACAGTGGTATTTTGGATTATACAACACGTAAAAGGTGTTTATATGAGTGTAACATTAAATTTGAATGTATTTGTGATGTGTTTAGCGCAGCTTTTATTTAATGCACTACCCTTTATGCAAGGTTTACAGTAGCGCTAAGCTGACAAGCATAAAATGTGATTCAGGCTCTCATGATCGCATTTACTTTCAACTTGTAATATGAGCGCTATTTACATTGAGCACAAAAACCTGCTAACACTCGCACACAAAATTTTAGCGCACTACTTTTAACCCCTTAATGACCGCAATGTACCCTGTACGTCGCTGGTCATTAGGGGTTTGTCTGGATGTAAGACCTGCACTATTAGACCATCCATCCCTCTTCCAGGCATTCAAGACCACAATATTGAAAAACACACCTCCATAGAAAGACCAGTGGTGTACAGGATACGTCACTGGTCATTAAGGGGTTAAGTTGCATGTATAAGCTGTATTATGATATTTAAATATTGTCTAAATGTCATAAGATGTCCTATTTACACATGTAATTTATAGACAAATATTCTAAAATTCAAACAATTCTTTAAATCCAGACCTTTTACAGTTCCAAGCAGTTTGGATAAATAGTGTTGTACTGCTATGTAGTTATTATTTATTTTAATTTATTTTGACTAAAATGATGCAATGGGGTAACTCTAATTTGGTAAAGTAGAACTGTCCAAATTCTCAAATTTGACACCCCAAACCATATATATGTATATATATATATATATATATATATATATATATATATATATATATATATATATATATACACTTATTTTTTTAAAGCAGACAACCAAAAATATTGATCTAGGCCATTTTGGGATATTATTTGGCTGCCAAATATGATCACATAAAAAATATTGTTAACTTTTTAGTAAAACTTTTAGGTTTCTCACTAACATTATTTGCATACAAGTACTACAGTCATAAGACAAATGGTTGTAAAAGCTTCTCTGTTCAGAAACAGCAGGTATTGTTTTTGGTATAGTTTTTTGTCAATTAGGAGGGATTGCAGCTTCTGAAATTCCTGGCACTGAAGGGGTTATTCAGTAAGCTTGTAAGGTTATTATTTGCTGTAGTGTCCCTACACCCTATTACCCTCCAACCTGACAACTCCCCCCCTCATACCTACATGATCCCTATGTCTCTTATTTTTTTCATACTTATTTATTAATTTCTGTAGTGTAGAGATCTCTTCTCACTATCTCACCTCCTTAATCCCGCCCCCCACTGTTACCAGTCATGTTTTTGTACTGGCAGCACACTTTTCTGTAGTGTAGGGTCCCATTACTCCCTCTCCCCTGCCTAACATTTTTCCATAGTGTAGGAAACCCCCTGCCCTCCTCCCACAATGTGCCGCCTACCCGCCTCTTTTCTTACCTCCCAATCCTCCCATTGGCACCACTGCAATGAATGTTACAGACAGTGACAAAGACAGTATCGCTGTCTGTAACAATCGACAGTCTTGCTTCATATGGTAACGGAACAAGATCAGTGTTTCCTTACCATATAATGGCAGATGCCCCCACGTTGCGGCAACAGCAGAGGCCGCAAAATGCACCTCTATGCTGGACGTAGCTACTATGTCAACACAGTATACTGGGCAAAGAACTGTGTGACGTAGTACCTACGTTCATTTTGTGCAAGTGGTTAAGTACCAGTGAAATAGACTATAAAGCAATTCCTAAACACAATTATCTATCCATAATCTAATTTAATTTGTTCTATTACTATCCTTTGTTAAAAGGAATACCCAGGTACTGTTCAGCTAGTCCCCAGTACTTTATTGCTGGTACTTCAACAAAGAATACCAAGGGAATAAAGCAAAATTGATAGTAGATGTAAACTGAAAAGTTCTTTAAAACTGTATGCTCTATCTGAATCATAACAGAAACATTTTGGGCTTCATGTCCCTTTAATAATTTGAATATATCTTTAAACAATTTACTGTTGCTAAGTAAGGTAACTATTATAATGGTTGAAGTTAAAGGGATATGAAAACCATTTTTTTTATTCTAAATGTAGCCACCAATCAGCAAGCGCTGCCTAGGGTTCTGAACCAAAAATAGGACAGCTCCTAAACGTATATTCCCGCTTTTTTAAATAAAGATACCAAGAGAACAAAAAATGTTTTATAATAGGAGTAAATTAGAAAGTTGCTTAAAATTGCATACTCTATCTGAATCATAGATGTTTCTTGCACATGCAATACTCAGGTAAACGTTTATGTGTATAGATATTGTAACTGCCAATTCAAATCTGTATTTAATCCTTATAGGACCAGTAAATACAGTAAATGTGCTTAATCAACAAATGCATGATAAAAATACAATGCAATAGCACATAGGGGCCGATTTATCAAAGCTTCAACTGTGAATGCGGTGGAAGTCCACGTCAAATTAGACGCAAAGTTGATCTGCCCTAGTTAACATAGTGTCAATGTTGAAATGTTCAACATAATATACGCTCCCACAAGATCAATCTGATGCAAATCATTGCATGCATTATTCAAGCATAATACAGATCATCGGCCTTCACATTCAACTGTATTTGACCCTCCCACCAATTTCTCAAATATTCAACATGTACGCTCGCGTCTATTCTGATGCAGCATAACTATCCTTCAAACCACCACCTATGAGGCCCGAATGCCATAGAAAACAATGGGAGTCTGAAAAGGTATTGTACTATGTGTCACGATCCGTTCATCACCGTGTCACCATGGCTCCCGTCTCTCCACTGTGTCCTTGCTACGTCACGTTGCCTAGTAACGTGATGCGGCCTTCCTCTTGTCACTGGCTTTAAAATGCCAGCGGGGATTTTCTTCTGGGCCCGTTTGTCAGTGTTCTTTCCTGTTTGTGGCTCTGTGAGTTTCTGCTCTCTACCTATATTTAAAACCTGTCTGCTGGATATCGACCCTTGCCTTGCCTGACTACTCCACAGCCTGATCCCTTAAACCTGTCTGCTGGATATCGACCCTTGCCTTGCCTGACAACTCTACAGCCTGATCCCTTAAACCTGTCTGCTGGATATTGACCCTTGCCTTGCCTGACTACTCTACAGCCTGATCCCTAAAATCCTGTCTGCTGGATATTGACCCTTGCCTTGCCTGACTACTATGCAGCCTGATCCTTAAACCTGCTTAAAGGGACATTGACCATTGCTTTGCCTGACCACTCTGCTGCCTTATCCTTAAACCTGCTTAAAGGGACATTGACCATTGCTTTGCCTGACCACTCTGCTGACTTATCCTTAACCTGCTTAAAGGGACATTGACCATTACTTTGCCCTAACCACTCTGCTGCCTTATCCTTAACCTGCTTAAAGGGACATTGACCATTGCTTTGCCTGACCACTCTGCTGCTTTATCCTTAAACCTGCTTAAAGGGACATTTACCATTGCTTTGTCTGACCACTCTGCTGCCTTATCCTTAAACCTGCTTAAAGGGACATTGAACTCTGCATAGCTTGACCACTCTAACAGATCATCCTCTGCCTGTTCAACATTGTAACTGACCTCTGCATTGCCTGACCACTCTAACAAATCATCCTCTGCCTGTTCAACATTGTTACTGACCTCTGCATTGTCTGACCACTCTTACGGTATACCCTCAACCAGCATAAGTCTCTTTACCCTGTACTCCCCTCATCTCAGTAGAGACTGCTACGTGATCCTGCAAGTCACAGTTTTTATTTTCCTACATAATAATTGCCTTTTATTCTTTCTTGAGTGGGTCACGTCCTGGGTTCCTCTCAGTGTGCTAGAGTGTGTTTATCTTATCACTCTAGCAGTTGGGTTAAATCCTGAACTGATTCCTTATGGCTGACAGTACAAACGGGCCATAAATGAAACTCACTGAGTTATCCATGGCCGTGGCCCACCAGGGACAATTGCTTGGATCCCATGCTACACATTTGCAATCCATGGACTCCAAACTGGATCAGATAACTGCATTATTACAAAGCCTGGTTGCTCCAATACCATCCAATCCTACCTCTTTGGGTTCACCCCCTCCTTCAGTTCCTGCAACCCAGTCACAAGGGCTACTCAGCCCAAGGATACCTCTTCTTGACAAATATGATGGAAATTCCAAAGAGTGTAGGGTTTTTTTGAACCAATGCCACCTTCATTTTTTCAACAGCCCTGCTCTGTTCACTACTCCCTCTTCTAGGATAACATTTCTTATATCCTTGATGAAAGGAAAAGCCCTGGCCTGGGAATTTCCCTTTTATTAGAAAATAATGATCCTATACTTCAGGATGTGCATTCCTTTCTGTCTGTATTTTCAAATGTCTTTGACTAACCTGGAAGGTCTTCGGCTGCTGAAGCTTCCCTTTTAGACCTACGTCACAGTAACCAACCTGTGGCTCAGTATGCAATTGAATTCCGCATGCTTGCAGCCAAGACCTCTTGGAATCAGGGAGCTCTTAGAGCAGCTTTTCGTAAGGGACTTTCTGAACGTCTCAAAGACAAGCTGGTGTATCAGGATCTCCTAGAATCCCTAGAAGATTTGATTAATCTTTGTATCAGACTTGATGCCAGATACTACGAATGACAACAAGAAAGAGAGAGAACTCAGAAGCCTTTAACTCGTTCATCATTTCGTCTTGCACCCCGTTTCTCCAACCCTGTGACTCCTGCTTCTCCTTCTAGTGATCAAAGAGAACCAATGGAAGTAGGTACCATAAAATTAACAGAAACCAAATGTCTGAGAAGACGCTCACTTGGCCTATGTTTATACTGTGGCCTTAAGGGACATTTGTTGAGGGATTGTGCTACCAGACCAGTAAAAGCCAGGGCTTAACTCCAGACCGAGAGACTGAGTTAAGCCAAATTGGATTCCCTTCCCTCAATAACAAGCTATTTGTTCCAGTAACTCTTTATCTCGGAGATCTTAAACTTCATAGTCAATGTCTCAATGATTCTGGTGCTGGTGGGGTGTTCATAGATTCCACTTTTGTAACCACACACAGCATTCCTCTTCGTTATAAAGGACACTCTGTCAAAGTCTCCACTGTCAGTGGTGATCCTTTGGGTTCCGGACTTATCCAGTTTTCTACCAAACCACTACTGTTTGCTGCTGGAATTCTTCATTCTGAAACAATCAGTTTTGATGTAATTCCGACTTCTCAATTCCCTATTATTTTGGGTTTCCTCTGGCTCCAGTTGCACAACCCTACTTTTTCGTGGAAACAAGGCAAACTCACTTTTTGGGGTTCATTATGTCTGAGCAATTGTCTTCATGAACCCGTTAAAGTACCAGTCACAGAGGGGGCGTGCCTGACCATCGCCCAAGATGGCTGCTTAAAACTTGGGCTGTGATTTAGTGCAATTCAATCTGCTGGTTATTGCCTAACTACCGCACAATTTACAGCATCCCTGAGGGGAATAGTTTATTTAAACATTTGAGGAACAGACTTATATATTTTTCTCCTCCTTTCCGCGGCCTAGACCTTCATCTACCCCCCCTCTATACCTGTTTCAGGTTTAAAAGTACGCAGATACTATCGTTGTTCTCTACAAACCCTTGCTCTATACCTATAACCTATTGGGGCTACTACACGGTCCTATTTTGCAACATGGACGATATCTATCAGGAAATACAAATTCTCTTTATTGAGTTTAAAGTGGATCTGCTTAGGCAGTTGGAGTGCTTGGGACAGCTTGCTAGATCCAAAGTTATTCAGCTACCTGAATGATGTCTACTGCCAGTAGAAGAGTCAATACTCTTGAAGCAGCGGAAACAAGGATCTAAAAGCACTAGTATTGCGAGTAACAGCCTGACCTCGCGGCAGGTGGATGCTTCTGCGGAGCGGGCTACAGTTAATTTCACTCACCCACCCGACAAGTCTATGGCCATGCAGGGCGATCTTCATATTCTTTCAGAGATCCCGCTTGATGCTCTTGAGTCGAAGGTGAGGGGCCCTGGATACCAGATCACGGAGCCTTACCTGATTACATGGTTGTTTGGTGCGGAGGAGAGCGCTAGACGCTTGCACACGCAGTTGAGCCTGGAACATCTGTCCTTATGGATGCAACACTGTTCCGGAGAGGCCGAAGCTACAGCCATGAAAACCCTACCACGTATTCTTGGAACTCCGTTAGGACATATCCTATGGCATTTCGATGTGGGTAGGACAATGTGTATCAGCCAACGGAGACTGTCTTGATCCGTTTGTGTGACAGCATATGTGACTTTCTTAGGAGATCTTCCAGTTAGATAGTGGTTGTATGGTTATGTTTAGGCACAATCTAATGATAAGTCATGCTTTGCAAATATGTCAGGACTTGTTTGCACTTATATAAACTTGGAAGTCTCTTGATGTGACTGTACTTCGGGCTCAAGTTACATGACGGCTAGCTAGCCTGATTCACCTTTTTACATGATCCTGCAATCAGTTTCTATTATACTTGACAAAGCTCATGCTATGAAGGGTTAAATCATTCAAACTTTTATATTAACCCCTGAACTCATGATAGGTATTTCTCTATATAAATCCCAGGACCGTTTAGCCATTACCTAATGGAACATGTTACTTTTAAATGTGTGAATATATTAATATCTGTGCATTTCTACTTCCTACAATCTACATTTCTATACAAAATATGTTAAGAACTTTGTTATTTTACTAGCAGATATAGATGTGATTCCCCTTGAAATGCTCAAACTCCAACATACTAGTCTCTATCTCACACATACTTAGATATTAGCTTATAGCTGGAACAGATGCCCCCATGAGGTCAAGTTTTCCTAAGATGTTCTTAGAGAGATTATCATATATGTTGCTTTGAATGATATGTGTCTATGTTTGTGAGGCCAAAACCACTTCACCACCTTTATTACTTTGTTATTTATTAAGATTACCCTGACAGTGATGCTCCTATATTATACATGGAGAACCCTGAAAATATTGTCACTCTGCCTAGCCCATGGGGTACAACCTGTTCCCTCAAATATAGTACAGAGCCATATAAAGAAGGGTACTGTTTAACCTAACTGTAGTACTATAAAAGATGGTATTAATCTATGTTGCATTGTCGCTTGGGTGTTGGCGGTTGGGACATCCGAGTGTAGAATTTTAAATATGATTCTAACTTTATACCACCTTATACAGATTTATGATCATGGTATAGCTTGATTTATTGTGTTTTATGGGGATGTTACCTGTCTTATGTATATGACTAGCTCTCTACTTTTCAATAATTTCTACTGTTATTGTTTTATTGATATCACGACACTGCTTGCGATTATAGTCCAGTTAAATATTTGTACCAATGGTGTGCTTGTTATCACCTCTACTGGTGTGTTCTATGTTTGACAAAGGTTATCTCTCTCTATGGCATCATAATAGAGTTGGCTCCTTCCCCCCCTATAGTTTACTGGTTAAACTGAGGAAATAAATCCTAAAAATTTACTCCCAATTCTCTCACATACAGGTTGTATATCTCCCTCCCCCCATCCTTAAGTCAAATTGAGGTTTCCATATTATTATTTCAAGTGCTCAGGTTCCTATAGTCCATGGGTATAGTATGTCTAAACAATGTCTGTTCAAAATACGCTAAATTTTACTTGTGCATAAACATCGTAATGCCAATGCCAATGTACTCCATGGCTTTTAGCTGTAATTGAAAGTAATCTCATAGTATAGTACTGGAGCCTTTTGGTCTGTTATTATATATGGTTATTATTAATCTGTATAATCTAAATGTTTATGTCAGTACTGGTTTTCGATATTGTATGTCTTTATTAACCTCAATAAAAAATATTAATATAAAAAAAAAAAAAAAAAAGTACCAGTCAGCATTGATCTCACTTCCGATATCTCTGACTCCTTACCCACGTCTTACCAGGACTTTGTTGATGTTTTTTCCAAAAGAGAGGCGGAACGCCTTCCTCCACACCGTCCTTTTGATTGCCCTATTGATCTGCTCCCTGGAGCCCCTTTACCTCGTGGCAAGACTTATCCTCTTTCAAGACCTGAGAATATAGCTCTGGAAGAATATATCAAGGATAATTTGGCTAGAGGGTTTATTAGACCCTCTTCTTCACCCGTAGGGGATGGTTTCTTTTTTTGTGGAAAAAAAAGATGGAGGTCTACTATCCTGTATTGATTTTAGATGTTTAAATCAAATTACCATTAATCTACGATATTTACCAAATTGGATCTTCGTGGCACATACAACCTTATTTGTATGCGCAAGGGAGACGAATGGAAAACAGCTTTTAACACCCGCTTTGGGCATTACGAATATCTGGTCATGCCTTTTGGGCTCTGCAATGCCCCTGCAGTTTTCCAACATTTTGTGAATGAGAATTTTCAGGATTATTTGAATGTCATTTGTTGAAAGATAATAAGAATGTGTCAAGTTTATACCATAACTGCTCAGGGGTAATTGGAACCCATTATCAAGCTGCAAAGGAAATATCTTATGAATGTAGAACAAGCCTACCTCAGGGGAGGTTAAAACAATTTATAAAGGTTTAAGTAAATATCTGATGAGTCGCACAGTCTGTGTGAGACCATCATTTAACCCCTGGTTTAGTATGTTATGCAAGGGTCTGCATGAGGGGGACATCATATAATATGAGGTACTGAGTATTAGGGCCACTGTCATGCGATTCATTTAGAACAAGACAAATACTGTGACATACTCTGAATGAGAATAACCGTATTATCTGTGTGTTCCATGCATGTATGTGTATAAAGCCTGTATCTGCGTTGCTGTACTTCTGAGTCTTATTGACATCATGTGCCCTGGACCAAATCCATATAAGTGTTCAGTAATGACAATAGTTGGTCATTTAAACCTTGCTACATACATGTCCACCAATAAATAGTGGTCAATACATGATAAGTCCTTGTGCCTGAGTAATGTCATGCACATACAGTGAAACCTCAAATTACAGGGAGTGCAGAATTATTAGGCAAATAAGTATTTTGACCACATCATCCTCTTTATGCATGTTGTCTTACTCCAAGCTGTATAGGCTCGAAAGCCTACTACCAATTAAGCATATTAGGTGATGTGCATCTCTGTAATGAGAAGGGGTGTGGTCTAATGACATCAACACCCTATATCAGGTGTGCATAATTATTAGGCAACTTCCTTTCCTTTGGCAAAATAGGTCAAAAGAAGGCTCAGAAAAGTAAAAAATAGTGAGATATCTTGCAGAGGGATGCAGCACTCTTAAAATTGCAAAGCTTCTGAAGCGTGATCATCGAACAATCAAGTGTTTCATTCAAAATAGTCAACAGGGTCGCAAGAAGCGTGTGGAAAAACCAAGGCGCAAAATAACTGCCCATGAACTGAGAAAAGTCAAGCGTGCAGCTGCCAAGATGCCACTTGCCACCAGTTTGGCCATATTTCAGAGCTGCAACATCACTGGAGTGCCCAAAAGCACAAGGTGTGCAATACTCAGAGACATGGCCAAGGTAAGAAAGGCTGAAAGACGACCACCACTGAACAAGACACACAAGCTGAAACGTCAAGACTGGGCCAAGAAATATCTCAATACTGATTTTTCTAAGGTTTTATGGACTGATGAAATGAGAGTGAGTCTTGATGGGCCAGATGGATGGGCCCGTGGCTGGATTGGTAAAGGGCAGAGAGCTCCAGTCCGACTCAGATGCCAGCAAGGTGGAGGTGGAGTACTGGTTTGGGCTGGTATCATCAAAGATGAGCTTGTGGGGCCTTTTCGGGTTGAGGATGGAGTCAAGCTAAACTCCCAGTCCTACTGCCAGTTTCTGGAAGACACCTTCTTCAAGCAGTGGTACAGGAAGAAGTCTGCATCCTTCAAGAAAAACATGATTTTCATGCAGGACAATGCTCCATCACACGTGTCCAAGTACTCCACAGCGTGGCTGGCAAGAAAGGGTATAAAAGAAGAAAATCTAATGACATGGCCTCCTTGTTCACCTGATCTGAACCCCATTGAGAACCTGTGGTCCATCATCAAATGTGAGATTTACAAGGAGGGGAAAACAGTACACCTCTCTGAACAGTGTCTTGGAGGCTGTGGTTGCTGCTGCATGCAATGTTGATGGTGAACAGATCAAAACACTGACAGAATCCATGGATGGCAGGCTTTTGAGTGTCCTTGCAAAGAAAGGTGGCTATATTGGTCACTGATTTGTTTTTGTTTTGTTTTTGAATGTCAGAAATGTATATTTGTGAATGTTGAGATGTTATATTGGTTTCACTGGTAAAAATAAATAATTGAAATGGGTATATTTTTGTTTTTTGTTAAGTTGCCTAATAATTATGCACAGTAATAGTCACCTGCACACACAGATATCCCCCTAAAATAGCTATAACTAAAAACAAACTAAAAACTACTTCCAAAACTATTCAGCTTTGATATTAATGAGTTTTTTGGGTTCATTGAGAACATGGTTGTTGTTCAATAATAAAATTAATCCTCAAAAATACAACTTGCCTAATAATTCTGCACTCCCTGTATATAATTGGCTCCCGGTTACAAATGGCAATCAAGGTAAATATAGGCAAACACCAGAGTCTATACATGAAGGATGATATTTGATTGTTAATAGGCTCTCTGCAGGAGGGAATCACCAGGAAACGCTAATTGATCATAGTAACTGGTCGTCAAAGCCCTTATATTCCAGAGATTATCCAAGGTACCCTGTCTAATCCATCCGCCATGTACTAATGTGACCTGCCCCCATCTGAGTGGAGTGCAGTTATGATGGGTGTGACAGACCAAGACAATTGTGTAACATTTAGAGGAGGCCCAACCTAGTGTGTATCCCATTATCACATGTGAAACCCACTGGTCAGTTAGCCTATAATAGCGAGCTGGATTGGCTCTATCCAGTGTGTGCCCCACTATAACATGTTACTCACACCAGATGAACCATCCCAAATATGGATATCATGGTCACTTACCCATCTACAGTAGTATTAGAGGAAGCAGTGCCAATCATTAGACATATTCAAGCCTTTAGGATACAGGGTACCAAGTCTATGTATCCATCTTGATTCCATCTGGAGTAGGGTTCTATCTCGATCCCCTCACCACCTGAGAGGTGGAACATGGTCGATCAAGATGAATCTCAGGTCCTTCACTTTATGTTTGGCCACTAAAAAGTGTCTCACCACGGGTTGATCTGACACCCCCTTATCCAAGGCGCTCTGAATGGCTGAACGGTGGTTGGCCATCCTAAGTCGTGCATTATCAGTCGTTTTTCCCACATAAAATTGACCACAGCAACAGCTGAGCAGATATACCACATGACTGGTTGTACATGTGATAAAATGTCTGATTGTGTATTTCTGAGTCGTATGTGGATTTCTGAAGACTTTACATGGGATCATCCCACTGCAGGTTGTGCATCCCGAACATCTGTAACAGTCCTTTTTCTTGGTTTTAAGCCATTGTTGTTTCATGTAGCACTGTTGTGGGCCTGTGGATATGAGTAAGTCTCTCAGACTCCTACTGCGTCTGTAGACCATAATGGGGGGGTCCATTTGTCCAATGGGCAGGGTGGTGTCTGTTGCAAGGATCTCCCATCTGTTCCTTATGGTCTCGGCCATTTTATTCTTCCCTTTATTGTATGTGGTGGTAAAAACCATCCTGTCCTTCTTGGCGTGACCTATTTGGTTAACCTGATGTCCCTCCTGAGCAACCACCTCCTGTATAACCTTTTCTATGAGGTCCATTTTATAGACTCTTTGTAGGAACTTAATCATTTTCAATAGTGTTTTTCCCGATTACTGGTTTCAGTATTATTCCTCAGTACTCTAATCATCTGAGATTTTACAATTGCTATTTGAGTGTGTGGAGTGTGATTACTGGACGCTTCAAGTATAGAGTTCTGGTTCGTAGGGTTTGTATATAAAGTTGTATATAGTTTACCTTGCTTTTTGTAGATTCTAAGGTCCAAGAAGTCAATACAATTTAAATCATATTTGAGTTCAAATTTGATTGGGCATTCAAGTGCATTCAGTTGTGTGACCCAACCAACCAATTTATCCTCTGGACCTTGCCATATAATGAAGACATCGTCTATGTACCTTTTATAATGTTTAACCATATCCTGGTTATAGACATCCATGATATCACGTTCATAGTGTTCCATGTAAAGGTTGGCATAAGACGGGCCAAATTATATCCCATGGCTGTCCCCATGAGCTGTTGGTAAAATGTGCATTCAAATCGAAAGTAGTTCAATGTTAAACATTTTTCTAGAATATCCTGGATGAAAGAGATAGGCGGCCCCACATATGGAGAGTGTGCCAAAGCTGATGCAATGGCTTTTAGTCCTTCAGTGTGAGGAATAGCTTCTTACGTCCATGGTGACCAATAGGTCATCTTCACCAGTTGTGTCAACCGTATTTAGTATAATGATGAGGTCACCTGAATCTCTGATATAGGAATCCATTGATCTAACCAGAGGTTGTAGAAGGGCATCAACAAACTGTGCCAGGGGTTGCAACAGATACCACCCTGCCCTTTGGAAAAATGGACCCCCCCATTATGGGCTACAGACGCGGTAGGAGTCTGAGAGACTTACTCATGTCCACAGGCCCACAACAGTGCTAAATGAAACAACAATGGCTTAAAACCAAGAAAAAGGGCTGTTACAGATGTTTGGGATGCACAACCTGCAGTGGGATGATCCCATGTAAAGTCTTCAGAAATCCACATACGACTCAGAAATACACAATCAGACATTTTATCACATGTACAACAAGTCATGTGGTATATCTGCTCAGCTGTGGTCAATTTTAAGTGGGAAAAACGACTGATAATGCACGACTTAGGATGGCCAACCACCGTTTAGCCATTCGGAGCGCCTTGGATAAGGGGGTGTCGGATCAACCCGTGGTGAGACACTTTTTAGTGGCCAAACATAAAGTGATGGATCTGAGATTCATCTTGATCGACCATGTTCCACTTCTCAGGTGGGGAGGGGATCGAGATAGAACCCTACTCCAGATGGAATCAAGATGGATACATAGACTTGGTACCCTGTATCCTAAAGGCTTGAATATGTCTAATGATTGGCACTGCTTCCTCTAATACTACTGTGGATGGGTAAGTGACCATGATATCCCTATTTGGGATGGTTCATCTGGTGTGAGTAACATGTTATAGTGGGACACACACTGGATAGAGCCAATCCAGCTCGCTATTATAGGCTAACTGACCAGTGGGTTTCACATGTGATAATGGGATACACACTAGGTTGGGCCTCCTCTAAACTTTACACAATTGTCTTGGTCTGGCACACCCATCATAACTGCACTCGACACAAATGGGGGCAGGTCACATTAGTACATGGCGGATGGATTAGACAGGGTACCTTGGATAATCTCTGGAATGTAAGGGCTTTGACGACCAGTTACTATGATCAATTGGCGTTTCCTGGTGATCCTCTCCTGCAGAGAGCCTATTAACAATCAAATATCATCCTTCATGTATAGACTCTGGTGTTTGCCTATGTTTACGTTGATTGCCATTTGTTACAGGGAGCCAATGATATAATTTGAGGTTTCACTGTATGTGCATGACATTACTCAGGCACAAGGACTTATCATGTATTGACCACTATTTGCTTATTGGTGGACGTGTATGTAGCAATGTTTAAATCACCAACTATTGTCATTACTGAACACTTATATGGGTTTGGTCCAGGGCACATGATGTCAATAAGACTCAGAAGTACAGCAACACAGATACAGGCTTTATACACATACATTCATGGAACACACAGATAATGCGGTTATTCTCATTCAGAGTATGTCACAGTATTTGTCTTGTTCTAAATGAATCACATGACAGTGGCCCTAATACTAAGTACCTCATATTATATGATGTCCCCCTCATGCAGACCCTTGCATAACATACTAAACCAGGGGTTAAATGATGGTCTCACACAGACTGTGCGACTCATCAGATATTTACTTAAACCTTTTTAAATTGTTTTAACCTCCCCTGACTATACATCGTAGGCTTGTTCTACATTCATAAGATATTGCCCTTGCAGCTTGATAATGGGTTCTATTTACCCCTGAGCAGTTATGGTATAAACTTGACACATTCTTATTATCTTTCAACAAATGAAAGCCCTACTACAGGATGGGTTCTAGTGCTGCGCGCAAGCACACATGTCTATACACTGACGTCATCCCCTTATGCAAATTAGCCATGCGGTCTGATGAGGAACACCACGGACGTCGGAGGTCAATTCTCCGTGCCTGTTTTTCAATACTTTTTGGATGGTTGCCTTGCCAAGGTCCAAACACACACATATTAGACTTCACATCCTGGCATAACAGTGAGTACTAATGACTCAAGTCACAGTGGGGGAACAAAGCGCATAATGATTGTAACATAAACATGCTGACAAGCCATTTTTAGATCCCATATCTTACAAACAGACGCCTAGATTTAGAGTTTTGTCGGTAAAGACCCGTGTAGCTAACGCTGCTTTTTTTCCCAACGCACCCTTAAGACAACGCTGGTATTTAGAGTTGTCTGAAGGGCTGCGTTAGGCTCCAAAAAGGGTGCGTAGAGCCGAATGCACCGCCACTTCAACCCTCAATACCAGCGTTGCTTAGTGTAGTGGTAAGCTGGCAAAACGTGCTCATGCACGATTCCCCCATAGGAAACAATGGGCCAGTTTCGGATGAAAAAAACCTAACACCTGCAAAAAAGCAGCGTTCAGCTCCCAACGCAGCCCCATTGTTTCCTATGGGAAAACACTTTCTAAGTCTGCACCTAACACCCTAACATGAACCCGAGTCTAAACACCCCTAACCTTACACTCATTAACCCCTAATCTGCCGCCCCCGCTATCGCTGACATCTGCATTATACTATTAACTCCTAATCTGCCGCTCCGGACAACGCCGCAGCCTACATTATACCTATGTACCCCTAATCTGCTACCCCTAACATCGCTGACCCCTATATTTTATTTATTAACCCCTAATCTGCCCCCTCCAATGTCGCCGCTACCTTACCTACACTTATTAACCCCTAATCTGCCGACCGGACCTTGCCGCTACTCTAATAAAGTTATTAACCCCTAAACCACCACACTACCGCCTCGCAAACCCTATAATAAATAGTATTAAACCCTAATCTGCCCCCCCCAACATCGCCGCCACCTAACTTCAAGTACTAACCTCTAATCTGCCGACCGGACCTCGCCGCTACTCTAATAAATGTATTAACCCCTAAAGCTAAGTCAAACCCTAACCCTAACACCGCCCTAAATTAAATATAATTTTAATCAAACGAAATAAATTAAATCTTATTAAATAAATTATTCCTATTTAAAATTAAATACTTACCTGTAAAATAAACCCTAATATAGCTACAATCTAACGAATAATTATATTGTAGCTATTTTAGGATTTATATTTATTTTACAGGCAACTTTGTATTTATTTTAACTAGGTACAATAGCTATTAAATAGTTAATAACTATTTAATATCTACCTAGTTAAAATAATTACAAAATTACCTGTAAAATAAATCCTAACCTAAGTTACAATTAAACCTAACACTACACTATCAATAAATTAATTAAATAAACTACCTACAATTACCTACAATTAAATCAACTAAACTAAATTACAAAAAAACCCCCACTAAATTACAAAAAATAAAAAAAGATTATCAGAATTTTAAACTAATTACACATACTCTAAGCCCCCTAAAAAAATAACAAAGCCCCCCAAAATAAAAAAATGCCCTACCCTATTCTAAAAAAAAGTTAACAGTTCTATTACCTTACCAGCCTTTAAAAGGGCCTTTTGCGGGGCATGCCCCAAAGAAAACAGCTCTTTTGCCTGTTAAAAAAACATACAATACCCCCTCAACATTACAACCACCACCCACATACCGCTAATCTAACCCACCCAAACCCCCCTTAAAAAACCTAACACTAAGCCCCTGAAGATCTTCCTACCTTATCTTCACCCAGCCGGGTATCACCGATCCGTCCAGAATAGGGTCCGAAGTCTTCATCCTATCCGGGCAGAAGAGCTCCTCCAGAGGGTCCGAAGTCTTCATCCTATCCGGGCAGAAGAGGACATCCGGACCGGCAGACATCTTCATCCATGCGGCATCTTCTATCTTCTTCCATCCGGCGCGGAGCGGGACCATCTTGAAGCAGCCGACGCGGAGCCATCCTTCTTGACCGACGGACTAATGACAAATGAAGGTTCCTTTAAATTATGTCATCCAAGATGGCATCCCTCGAATTGATTGGCTGATAGGATTCTATCAGCCAATTGGAATTAAGGTAGGAAAAATCTGATTGGCTGATTGAATTAGCCAATCAGATTCAAGTTCAATCCGATTGGCTGATCCAATCAGCCAATCAGATTGAGCTTGCATTCTATTGGCTGTTCCGATCGGATTGAACTTGAATCTGATTGGCTGATTCAATCAGCCAATCAGTTTTTTCCTACCTTAATTCCGATTGGCTGATAGAATCCTATCAGACAATCGGAATTCGAGGGACGCCATCTTGGATGACGTCATTTAAAGGAACCTTCATTCGTCGTTAGTCCTTCGGTGAAGAAGGATGGCTCCGCGTCGGCTGCTTCAAGATGGTCCCGCTCCGCACCGGATGGAAGAAGATGCCGCATGGATGAAGATGTTTGCCAGTCCGGATGTCCTCTTCTGCCCGGATAGGATGAAGACTTCGGACCCTCTGGAGGAGCTCTTCTGCCTGGATAGGATGAAGACTTCGGACCCTCTTCTGGACAGATCGGTGATACCCGGCTGGGTGAAGATAAGGTAGGAAGATCTTCAGGGGCTTAGTGTTAGGTTTTTTAAGGGGGGTTTGGGTGGGTTAGATTGTGGGGGGGGGTATTGTATGTTTTTTTTACAGGCAAAAGAGCTGTTTTCTTTGGGGCATGCCCCGCAAAAGGCCCTTTTAAGGGCTGATAAGGTAATAGAGCTGTTAACTTTTTATTTTAGAATAGGGTAGGGCATTTTTTTTATTTTGGGGGGCTTTGTTATTTTTTTAGGGGGCTTAGAGTAGGTGTAATTAGTTTAAAGTTCTGGTAATCTTTTTTTATTTTTTGTAATTTAGTGTTTTTTTTTTTTTGTAATTTAGTTTAGTTGATATAATTGTAGGTAATTGTAGGTAGTTTATTTAATTAATTTATTGATAGTGTAGTGTTAGGTTTAATTGTAACTTAGGTTAGGATTTATTTTACAGGTAATTTTGTAATTATTTTAACTAGGTAGCTATTAAATAGTTATTAAATATTTAATAGCTATTGTACCTAGTTAAAATAAATACAAAGTTGCCTGTAAAATAAATATAAATCCTAAAATAGCTACAATATAATTATTCGTTATATTGTAGCTATATTAGGGTTTATTTTACAGGTAAGTATTTAGTTTTAAATAGGAATAATTTATTTAATAAGAGTTCATTTATTTCGTTAGATAAAAATTATATTTAACTTAGGGGGGTGTTAGTGTTAGGGTTAGACTTAGCTTTAGGGGTTAATACATTTATTAGAGTAGCGGCGAGGTCCGGTCTGCAGATTAGGGGTTAATAAGTGTAGGTAGGTAGCGGCAACGTTGGAGGGGCAGATTAGGGGTTAATAAATATTATGTAGGTGTCGGTGATATTAGGGGCAGCAGAATAGGGGTACATAGGGATAATGTAGGTGGCGGCGGTGTGCGGTCGGCAGGTTAGGGGTTAAAATAATTTATTAGAGTGGTGGCGATGTGGGGGGACCTCGGTTTAGGGGTACATAGGTAGTTTATGGGTGTTAGTGTACTTTAGAGCACAGTAGTTAAGAGCTTTATGAACCGGCGTTAGCCCATAAAGCTCTTAACTCCTGACTTTTTTCTGCAGTTGGAGTTTTGTCGTTAGAGTTCTAACGCTCACTTCAGCCAAGACTCTAAATACCGGCGTTAGGAAGATCCCATTGAAAAGATTGGATACACAATTGGCGTAAGGGGATCTGCGGTATGGAAAAGTCACGGCTGGAAAGTGAGCGTTAGACCCTTTCCTGACTGACTCTAAATACCAACGGGTGGCCAAAAGCAGCGTTAGGAGCCCTTAACGCTGGTTTTGACGGCTAACGCAGAACCCGTTACCCTAAATCTAGGCGACTATTTGCATATTAAGAGCTTCCAGTAGATGACAATTTCAACTTGCTATTTAATCACAGTATGAAGACATTAGTGTAAAATTATTACAAAAAAGTTTATATATTTTATAGTTTATATATATTATCACTTCCCACAAAATCAAGTAGATTTATAACTGTAGGAAAAATCTCAATATGTATTCATTGGCATCCTCTGATTCAGCTTTATTTAAAACAAAAACTATAACCATTTCTGATTTTTCTGGTGGTGCTATGCATGCAAAAGATTAACCCCTGGTCGTTAAGGGTTTGTTTGGGTGCAAGATCTGAGCTATTTGACCCTCCCTCCCTCCTGCAGGCTTGCGAGACCGTGCTATTGAAAAACACCCCCCCCCCCCATAGAAAGACCAGTGATGCACTGGTCATTAAGGGGTTAATCTAGCCCTAAATAAGGTTTGCACATTTTTAGATGCTTTGGTTAAAATATTTAACCATCTACTTTTAATACCAGATTTTTCATTATTATTTTTGCAAGGTCACACAAAAAACAACACACCCTTCTCTATCAATTGTGTTGCACTAATCTAGCCCATTATTTGATTATTCTATTAATGATGGACAGCCAGTATGACTATCCTGAAAAATGTTGACTCTGATTACAAAGTAAAAATCTTTTCTTTTGGGATCAAGCCCTTTTGTGTGTTGTTAGCATTGCCAGTATCATTTTGTACTTATTCCTATCCCCTTTTTTATTTCTATCCCTATCTCAAGAACTTTATGTTTTCATTTTGCTCAGCAGTTGCAAATTCATGATAAACCTATCAAAGTTCCCATCCTTCAGCTTCGCCTGGCAGACTGGGTGATGAAGCCTGCTTTACATTCAGACACAAGACAAATTAGTCACTTTTTCGTTCATGCTTTCAAATAGCTTACTGCTAGCAGGGTGATACATTTCTTGCCTTTGATTGAGAGATACAGAGTTAGCGTATAACAGCAGCAAGAAAGAGATACCAAGAAAAAAGATGAATGTGAATAGAAATGTACAAATCTCACAATAATATGAAACCCAATAAAACCCAGTATCTTGTAATGCAAAGGCAAACAATCTTCTTACCAGGAGAGTTTCTGATTAAAGGGACAGTCTAGTCCAAAATAAACTTTCATGATTCAGATAGGGCATGCAATTTTAAACAATTTTCCAATTTACTTTTATCACCAATTTTGCTTTGTTCTCTTGGTATTCTTAGTTGAAAGCTTAACCTAGGAGGTTCATATGCTAATTTCTTAGACCTTGAAGGCCACCTCTTTTCAGAATGCATTTTAACAGTTTTTCACCACTAGAGGGTGTTAGGTCATGTGTTTCATATAGATAACACTGTGCTCATGCACATAAAGTTATCTGGGAGCCAGCACTGATTGGCTAAACTGCAAGTTTGTCAAAAGAACTGAAATAAAGGGGCAGTGTGCAGAGGCTAAAATACAAGATAATCACAGAGGTAAAAAGTATATAAATATAACTGTGTTGGTTATGCAAAAATGGGGAATTATCTATCTTTTAAAACAACAACAATTCTGGTGTAGACTGTCCCTTTAATTATCTGATTATATCTGAACTAGAGAAGGACAGTTACCAGGATCAAAGATGCCTGTCTAAATTAAAATCTATAGATGAGTCAGGTTAGTTCAGTCAGGGTTGCCCAATGAATTTGCCCACCTCTTTGTAGATTGGCATTCATAAAAGCCAACTACAACAGTGCAACTCTCGGCAGGGCCCTCTATCCATTTGATCCCTGTAAATGTTATCTTGTATACCGCCTATGCTTATAGCACTGCGGAATCTGTTGACGTTCTACAAATACCTGCTAATAATAATAATAATGAATTTCATCCATTGATGCACCATGTTCTTCTAATGACATGAAAAAAGAAAACTGCAGCATGCACTAAAAAAATATTATTATACAATAATTTGGGGTCTCTTTCATTTTGTCAAATGGAGCATTTTGAGTTCGGAAAAATAATTTGCTGTTTAATAAAAGAGGATACCTTACATAAAATTAAACTAATCTGATGGCTTGACCTGCTAAGCCAGAGTGCATCATGGGAGTATTTGTTGTTTAGCAGAGGGCTCCGATGTCCGCTAAACTGAGGGAATATGTGTTTTAATGTTGTTCTATCACAAAGAAAACAAATCTTTGTTATGTACCTATAGTGATCATTTTTAAGGGCAAGGAGAATATGAAATGCTAATGTTATGCAGAAAAGTGTAAAGAATAACTTTTCATTTTCCTGTTCCTGGAAAAATTATCATTGTGAGGAGAAATATTCACAGTGTGTATCAGAGAAAACAATGCACAGCAGAAATAATGAATTGAACAAACATGCAGACACATTTTTACTTAAAAACAGTTCTGCTAGACTGGTTGCAATAGCCAGTGCTTTAAACTAACTGAGCACTCATTTTTAAGGTCTCAGAATTTCCATTTACATATTTTGAAAAATTATTATTTCTTTCTCATATACATTTATTTTCAAATAACTTAAAACCCTGGCTGCTTTATTTAATATATTCTATTAATTGCATTAAAATGTTTAGTAATTTCTATGATCCTTTCAGTTATTATTTACTAAGTTTCAGCTAGATTACGAGTTTGGCGTTATGAGTGAAAAAGCAGAGTTATGTACCATAACGCTTCATTTTCCCTAACGCTGCCATTACAAGTTTTGTTGGTATAGGTGTACCGCACACCTTTTAGCCAGTCACACAAAGTCAGTACCGCACTTTTAAAAAAGTCCTTTTTCAATGGGACTCCAATAGTGCCGGTATTACGAGTTTGCCTGGGAGGCCAAAAAGTGAGTGGTACACTCTATAACCACAAGATCCATACCACCATCTAAAGTCAGTAGTTATGAGTTTTACGTTACAAAGCTGTACCATAAAACTCATAACTAAAGTGTACACAAAAAGTACACTAACACCCATAAACTACCTATTAACCGCTAAACTGAGGCCCTCCCACATCTCAAACACTATAATACATTTATTAACCCCTAATCTGCCACTCCGGACATCGCCACCACTATTAAAATGTATTAACCCCTATTCCGCCGCTCCCTGACATCATCACCACTATAATAAACCTAGTAACCACTAAACTGCCGCCCTCCAGCATCACAAACACTATGGCCTAGATTTAGAGTTGGGCAGTAGCCGTCAAAACCAGCGTTAGAGGCTCCTAACGCTGGTTTTTACCGCCCTCTGGTATTTGGAGCCAGTCATTAAAGGGTCTAACGCTCACTTTCCAGCCGCGACTTTTCCATACTGCAGATCCCCTTACGTCAATTGCGTATCCTATCATTTCAATGGGATCTTTCTAACGCTGGTATTTAGAGTCGTGGCTGAAGTGAGCGTTAGAAATCTAACGACAAAACTCCAGCCGCAGAAAAAAGTCAGTAATTAAGAGCTTTCTGGGCTAACGCCGGTTTATAAAGCTCTTAACTACTGTGCTCTAAAGTACACTGTTACGGTTGCCTCCAGGCTGGCTGGAAGTTGGACCGTAGAAAAGGATGCTCCTAGCGCTCACCAAAGGAGCAGCAGCACCGTGGACACTCTATAACTGCTGCGTAGCCACCATAAGTAATGCAGACTCTATGAACCACCGCTGCTGGGCTGGTATCTCGCCGTCTGCTCTGCGCCCTGGACCTATGACCAGGCTCCAGTAGGTGAACCTCTTCCTTCTGTAGCAATCCCTGTAGCTAAGGGAGTATGAAAAACATAGCAATCCCTGTAGTGATATAAGCTGTATCCTACAAACATGAGTCAAAGCTTCAAGTTAGAGGGTCAACATAGGTCTGATGTGCTGGAGCACACAGCCTCCTTTTTATTGAGGTTACATGCAAACAGGACACTCTCAGGGGGAGGCATAAAATCCCCCATCACACATTTGATATTAGATAGAGAGACACTCCCTTTGACAGGCCACAACATTTACTTCAGCAGATAACATTACACACAATAAAACAATGCAGTCCACCTTATCAATACTAGTCTGATTAGACAATGGGAAAGTTGATCACTAAACCTAATTAGAGCTAATCCCAGCAGACTTGTATTTAGAATAGGTTTCTTGAAGCTGAACAAAATTTAACTCTTAATGGCACACAATGAAACTGAACCAAGTGGGAGAAAGCCAGGGACAAGTCATTTCACAGGTCTGGGGACATAGTCTTAAAGGGGCATTGTTCATCAAAGTCACAATATGTCCCCAGATGGTTCTTAAAGGGCCATACACACCCAATAAAAGTTAATATGTTCTCAGGGGCACAATCTTCCAGGGGCCATAGTCATGAGGAAGGAGGCTGGCAAATAGGCTTCTCCAAAATCCAGGGAAGCAGGGCAATTTTCCATTTAAAGGGCCAGTTACACATAGCAGTTTGTAACATATCTCCCCTTTTGGAGGGAGACTAACCAGGCACCTGACCTTCTGTCGGTCAGTGCCTAAGTTAGTCTCGCAACCCACCCACAAATAAACATTAGCAGCAAAGTAGCCCCCCCACAATAAGTAGTACTGGCCTGTAGGTTCCAGGTTGTAGGATGAAAGTGTAGCATCCTCGGCCTTCCTGGAGCAGCTGGGCAAATAGCTGGTGGTACTTGGGGGGCAGAGGCCAGCGGCACTCTGCCCTGGTGCCAGCGCTTCTGCTGGGGTGAGGGGTTTGCAGGCCAGTCCTGTAACAAGGGGGTCTGTAGGGCAGAGGCCAGCAGCGCTCTGTCCTGATGCCAGCTCTTCTGCTGTGGGAATTGGGGCATAGTCCTGCCCGGTGGCAAAGAGAACGTGGGGGTCAGTGGGGGTTAACATCTCCACTGTTAACCCTGGGCCCAAGTTAGGAGTTAGCTGGGGAGGGGGAGATTGGCTTACCTCCTCCTCCTGATACTCCGGTGGCCGTTGGGAAGGGAGGTCGATGCTCTCCGCTTCCTGTGGAACATGCTGCGGCTGGGGAGAGAGACCGGTTGTCTCCTCTCCCTGGAAGGCACACTCCGGCTGGGGAGGGAGGTCGATGCTCTCCCCTCCCTGTAGCTGGGTCTGTCGCTGGGGATCTGGGCCGCCTGCCCAGCATCCCTGTAGGGCCGGTAGAGAGACTGCGGTTCCATCTCCACCTGCCTGCTGGGGGTCCTCCCAGGACCAGTCTATGAGGCCTGCTGCCTCTGGTATCTCTGGCTGGGGAAGGGGACTGGTTGTCTCTTCCCTCTGCACGGTATACTGCCGCTGGGGAGGGAGGTCGCTGCTCTCCTCTCCCTGTAACTCTGGCTGCCGCTGGGAAGGGAGGTCGTTGCTCTCCGCTCCCTGTGACTCACTTTCTTGCTGGAGACCAGGTGTCCAGACCCTCAAACTCCACAGTTGGCGCTCAAAGGCTCGTGCCGCTTTGTTCTCCGTATCCAATTCCCGGATGATGCGACTGACTACCTCCTGTGCAGGGTCTGGACCATATCGGACTAGCCGCCTCTTTACCTCTGGAACGAAATCCGCGCCCTCATAGCGACGGATCAGGTTGAGGTGCTCTTCACAGGGTTCTGAATAGTGTCTTGTCAGCTCCATGCTGCTGTAGGTAGGGACGCTGCGCAGTGGCTAGCGTTGCCCTCAATAACTTTCCTACGATACCAGTGCTGTTGTGGTGCTGCTCCTTGCGCTAGGACGCCAATCCCACCGCTGCCGCCAAATGTTACGGTTGCCTCCAGGCTGGCTGGAAGTTGGACCGTAGAAAAGGATGCTCCTAGCGCTCACCAAAGGAGCAGCAGCACCGTGGACACTCTATAACTGCTGCGTAGCCACCATAAGTAATGCAGACTCTATGAACCACCGCTGCTGGGCTGGTATCTCGCCGTCTGCTCTGCGCCCTGGACCTATGACCAGGCTCCAGTAGGTGAACCTCTTCCTTCTGTAGCAATCCCTGTAGCTAAGGGAGTATGAAAAACATAGCAATCCCTGTAGTGATATAAGCTGTATCCTACAAACATGAGTCAAAGCTTCAAGTTAGAGGGTCAACATAGGTCTGATGTGCTGGAGCACACAGCCTCCTTTTTATTGAGGTTACATGCAAACAGGACACTCTCAGGGGGAGGCATAAAATCCCCCATCACACATTTGATATTAGATAGAGAGACACTCCCTTTGACAGGCCACAACATTTACTTCAGCAGATAACATTACACACAATAAAACAATGCAGTCCACCTTATCAATACTAGTCTGATTAGACAATGGGAAAGTTGATCACTAAACCTAATTAGAGCTAATCCCAGCAGACTTGTATTTAGAATAGGTTTCTTGAAGCTGAACAAAATTTAACTCTTAATGGCACACAATGAAACTGAACCAAGTGGGAGAAAGCCAGGGACAAGTCATTTCACAGGTCTGGGGACATAGTCTTAAAGGGGCATTGTTCATCAAAGTCACAATATGTCCCCAGATGGTTCTTAAAGGGCCATACACACCCAATAAAAGTTAATATGTTCTCAGGGGCACAATCTTCCAGGGGCCATAGTCATGAGGAAGGAGGCTGGCAAATAGGCTTCTCCAAAATCCAGGGAAGCAGGGCAATTTTCCATTTAAAGGGCCAGTTACACATAGCAGTTTGTAACATACACTAACACCCATAAACTACCTATGCACCCCTAAACCGAGGTCCCCCCACATCGCCGCCACTCTATTAAATTTTTTTAACCCCTAATCTGCCGACCGCACGCTGCTGCCACCTACGTTATCCCTATGAACCCCTAATCTGCTGCCCCTAACACCGCCGACCCCTATATTATATTTATTAACCCCTAATCTGCCCCCCTCAATGTCGCCTCCACCTGCCTACACTTATTAACCCCTAATCTGCTGACCGGACCGCGCCGCTATTATAATAAAGTTATTAACCCCTAATCCGCCTCACTCCCGCCTCAATAACCCTATAATAAATAGTATTAACCCCTAATCTGCCCTCCCTAACATCGCCGACACCTAACTTCAAACATTAACCCCTAATCTGCCGACTGGAGCTCACCGCTATTCTAATAAATGTATAAACCCCTAAAGCTAATTCTAACCCTAACCCTAACACCCCCTAAGTTAAATATAATTTTTATCTAACAATATAAATTAACTATTATTAAATAACTTATTCCTATTTAAAGCTAAATACTTACCTGTAAAATAAACCCTAATATAGCTACAATATAAATTATAATTATATTGTAGCTATTTTATGATTAATATTTATTTTACAGGCAACTTTGTAATTATATTAACCAGGTACAATAGCTATTAAATAGTTAATAACTATTTAATAGTTACCTAGTTAAAATAATTACAAAATTACCTGTAAAATAAATCCTAACCTAAGTTACAATTAAACCTAACACTACACTATCAATAAATTAATTAAATAAAATACCTACAATTATCTACAATTAAACCTAACACTACACTATCAATAAATTAATTAAATACAATACCTACAAATAACTACAATTAAATAAACTAATTAAAGTACAAAAAATAAAAAAGAACTGTTACAAAAAATAAAAAAAATATTTACAAACAATAGAAAAATATTACAACAATTTTAAACTAATTACACCTACTCTAAGCCCCCTAATAAAATAACAAAGACCCCCAAAATAAAAAAATGCCCTACCCTATTCTAAATTTAAAAAGTTCAAAGCTCTTTTACCTTACCAGCCCTGAAAAGGGCCCTTTGCGGGGCATGCCCCAAAGAATTCAGCTCTTTTTCATGGAAAAAAAAACACATACAATACCCCCCCCAACATTACAACCCACCACCCACATACCCCTAATCTAACCCAAACCCCCCTTAAATAAACCTAACACTAAGCCCCTGAAGATCTCCCTACCCTGTCTTCACCTCACCGGGTCCCGATCTGTCGAGAAGAGCCTCCGATGTCTTGATACAAGCCCAAGCGGGGGGCTGAAGAGTGACGTCCATCCTCGGGCTGAAGTCTGGATCCAAGCGTCGGCTGAAGAACTCCATCATCGGGCTGAAGTCGGAAGTCCATCATCGGGCTGAAGTCTTCTATCAAGCGGCATCTTCAATCTTCTTTCTTCTGGAGCAGAGCCATCTTCTTCCCAACCGACGCGGATCCATCCTCTTCAACCGACGCCTACTAGCCGAATGACGGTTCCTTTAAATGACATCATCCAAAATGGCGTCCCTCGAATTCTGATTGGCTGATAGGATTCTATCAGCCAATCGGAATTAAGGTAGGAAAATTCTGATTGGCTGATGGAATCAGCCAATTAGAATCAAGTTCAATCCGATTGGCTGATCCAATCAGCCAATCAGATTGAACTTGATTCTGAGTGGCTGATTCCATCAGCCAATCAGAATTTTCCTACCTTAATTCCGATTGGCTGATAGAATCCTATCAGCCAATCGGAATTCGAGGGACGCCATCTTGGATGACGTTATTTAAAGGAACCGTCATTCGGCTAGTAGGCGTCGGTTGAAGAGGATGGATCCACGTCGGTTGGGAAGAAGATGGCTCCGCTCCGCTCCAGAAGAAAGAAGATTGAAGATGCCGCTTGATAGAAGACTTCATCCCGATGATGGACTTCCGACTTCAGCCCGATGATGGAGTTCTTCAGCCGACGCTTGGATCCAGACTTCAGCCTGAGGATGGACGTCACTCTTCAGCCCCCCGCTTGGGCTTGGATCAAGACATCGGAGGCTCTTCTGGACAGATCGGGACCCGGTGAGGTGAAGACAAGGTAGGGAGATCTTCAGGGGCTTAGTGTTAGGTTTATTTAAGGGGGGTTTGGGTTAGATTAGGGGTATGTGGGTGGTGGGTTGTAATGTTGGGGGGGGGGTATTGTATGTGTTTTTTTTTACAGGCAAAAGAGCTGAATTCTTTGGGGCATGCCCCGCAAAGGGCCCTTTTCAGGGCTGGTAAGGTAAAAGAGCTTTGAACTTTTTAAATTTAGAATAGGGTAGGGCATTTTTTTATTTTGGGGGTCTTTGTTATTTTATTAGGGGGCTTAGAGTAGGTGTAATTAGTTTAAAATTGTTGTAATATTTTTCTAATGTTTGTAAATATTTTTTTATTTTTTGTAACTTAGTTCTTTTTTATTTTTTGTACTTTTTTTTTGAAAATTATTTTTTTATTGAAGTTAAAGCATATAACATCAAAACAAAGACTCGCCCTAAGGCAAAAGTTACAACAGAGAGAAAAATACATTGTCTATACAAAAGCATTATTGAGAAAATAATATGCATATTGAGCAAGTAAAAATACATTTCAAGTCTGGTTATGAAGATAGACAATATCTTTGGCGAGAAAAAAAAATAGAACTTCATTTTATATTATCAGCGTATGAACTCCACATTCTAGTAAAATATTATCTAAAACCAAAATATCAGCCTGTGGAGGTTTAATATAAGTATCAGCCACTCTTGGGCCGAGATATATAAAGGGAGGGGGATATTCAGCGGGTAAGCACCGCTATATGTATAGGTAAAGGGGGTGGGAGGGCGGAGCCATATATAAGTGTAAGTAGTATAAGGTACTAGGAGTGGGCCCGGGAGAGCACAAACATAGAGACTGTAGGCCAGGGAGCTAGATTGCTAAAAAGATAAATTAGATATGTCTTGGGAAATTTGTCTACTTAGGAGTGGGTAGTGGGGCGCAGTGGTATCTTAACTCTAGGTAGAATAACTAAATAGTGGCATAAGGCTACTCTGTTAATTATAACAGCATTATGCATATGACTAAGGAGTAGATCTGTTTGTAAATTATTTAGTGGGTATTATTAGGAGATAGGTATACCCCGCTATACTGGCATACATTAGAATTAGTAATAGCAAGAATACCGCCAAACCTCATAATCCAGCAAGTGGTCAAGGTACCTCAAAGTGCTAATCCCTATCCTTAGCGGAGTACTACACTACAGTGGAAGCTAAGGTGATTGCTAGGCCATGCTGAGAATATGAATTAGGCAATCTAACCTTATCTGAAGATTTTATACCCTCCATAGACAAAGAGGACAATTAAGGGTGAGAGACCCAGGGCAAGTTGACTGAATAGAGCCTTAGATGATCAAACAAAATACCAATATGCTTGGTGAATAAACATGCTCTTGTGTGGCCTGCTAAAGAGCATGTAATAGATTATTAAAGGTATATAGAGTGGCGTTCTGGTAAGAAAACAGATCATGCTTAAGACAGAAAAGCTAACAAGGGACTAAGAATGATATATGCTTGAGTCCTACTAATGGGTGTCATGTAAAAATTACAATACATAGCAATAACGGCATAAGGTTAAATATTAAGCAGTTAGAATTCTGACAGGTATGAATAGATATCCAATATATTCAGTGCAAGGCATCAAACTCAGCATTGTCAAAGAATAATATTATAAAATGGAAGGTTTATCTATAGATCTGACCATGGTAAATGATTTCAGCCTTCTTGCATAGAATTTCATATAGAGCTAACGGTTAGCTTATAGAGAATTAGCATAAATCAAAAGCTGACATTTACATTGCAAGGCGTCAAACTAGACAGGATTGGCTAAAGATAGAAAAACATATTAATGTTCATTAGCATATAGGACAAATAACAGTCATCAGAATTCATGCATGCTTTAGTCTATCACATATGTAAAACAACATATTATGAACTGTAATTGTACATATACAAAGTAGTTATATGAACTGTTGATTCGTTGCAACACGTAGTTAAATATATAGTATTTAAGCAGATATGGCCTCAGCACGAATATGGTTAATAGGTAGCAAATTGAAAATGTATATATTGAGGATGAAAGTGCTCCTAAGGGCATAACAGAATAAACATTACTAAGGATTAACATTACATTGAAGATGCATACATCATGACCTAAAGACAGCAGGGGGCCACCTAAACGTCTAACTAGGAGTTAAAACAGACACACTGGCAACTTTAGCTGTACGTGAACTGTCCTGGTGTGTACCCAGATGATGAGACAATAAAACCTAGTGTTCAGTCATAACATACTAACTGAAGCACCCAATTAAGAAGTTGGAGCATGTAGCATAGAGAACTATAACAACATATTGGGTGATAGATCTGATTAGTACACAATTATATAGTAGTTTTGTTGTGTTTTCTTCAAATTGCTAACTAATAAACTGATAAGATAACAACAATTAGTTATATTATATGTTGCTCCCCTATAGCTATGGATCTGAAATAACCACAAATGCAGGCAAAAATACAGTAAATGCAAATGCAAACAATAGCAGTAAACAGGTTAATTTCTATAGTATATTATTAAATATAGCATATACATGGGTTAACGATCCTGAACTGCTAAACTGCTAGGGGAACAGACATTAATACCACCAAAAATAAGACTGAAGGGCCTGCTTGAATGTCCAGCTGGTGGCCGTCTTAGCATATATACATAAGGTACAGTAGAATGTCTCAAATTCAATTGTATCCTGTTTGACAGCGAGCCGCGGTATCAAGACCACCATATCAGGAAAAAGATTGACGAAAGGAAGTCTCAAAAACCTTGTGGTTTCAACTGTCCCTGACCTCAGGGATCTCTGATGCTTTAGCCAACTCCTACCGCCTGTTTAGGTTTAAGGGTTACCTGACCGATGAGACTCCATTGTGATTCCATGGCCTCTGACAGATTAGGAGCACATCCCATCTCCCAGTCTATGCCTGCTTCTAATCTGCCCACCCGGTCTCCACTCTCTCCTGCAGCGGATGCCCTAGATGGTAGTGATATCATGCAGACAGATTCTGGCGGCGATATTCTCACTGAGTCTGGCCTAAGCTTACAAGACTTTACTTGACCGGGCTGAGGTGGGCTATCCTTTTGCAGATATCGTGCTATGTTTACTCCGCTCATTGCAGCGCACGTCGCTGAAGTCAGGTCTCCTTCATGTGCATGGCGTGGCCCAGACATCACTTTACGGTCAGTCTCAATATGCTGTGAATTGCGAGTTGCTCTAGGCAATGATAGTTGCACTGAAGGAGTCACTGGATCTGCAAGTGGTGAACCTTGTTCACGAATACCTGACTCCTCAGTGTGGGGATCACTTTCACGCTGTCTCCCGTGGTTCAGTAATTCGTCGAACTGAAGATGAGCGCCTTGTGTAGAAGGGGCCTGTAGTAGCACTGCTCTATTCTCCGCCATCTTGCTTGTAGCGCCGCCCGCTTGAGTGCCTGGGGTTCTAGATGTGATTGATTGCTGGGCAGCAGTCTTAGTCTCTTTTTTATGCGGCTGCGATATACACTTTAGTAGTGATAATATATCGTCAGCCAGGCTACGATAATGGTTCTCCAAAAGTTGCTGAGTCTTCAGCTCCCACAATTGCAGCGCTTCCATGTTAGCGCGACAGCTCGCCTCTGTGGCTGTTATTAATCACTGTTACCGCTTCAGGTTTCCTTTCAGATCAGGGATTCAGTAATTACCAGGTGGACTATAGTTTCTCACCCATCCGTATAGTTTAGGATAATGCTCAAAAGAAGCAGTTTATTGATAGTTTTTAGAATATGGCCCGGGAGCTCAATAGATATGCTTCTGGTTGCTTCGGCAGTTGGCTCCGCCCCCTATTTTTTGTACTTTAGTTAGTTTATTTAATTGTAGTTATTTGTAGGTATTGTATTTAATTAATTTATTGATAGTGTAGTGTTAGGTTTAATTGTAGATAATTGTAGGTATTTTTTTTAATTAATTTACTGATAGTGTAGTGTCAGGTTTAATTGTAACTTAGGTTAGGATTTATTTTACAGGTAATTTTGTAATTATTTTAACTAGGTAACTATTAAATAGTTATTAACTATTTAATAGCTATTGTACCTGTTAATATAATTACAAAGTTGCCTGTAAAATAAATATTAATCCTAAAATAGCTACAATATAATTATAATTTATATTGTAGCTATATTAGGGTTTATTTTACAGGTAAGTATTTAGCTTTAAATAGGAATAAGTTATTTAATAATAGTTAATTTATTTAGTTAGATAAAAATTATATTTAACTTAGGGGGGTGTTAGGGTTAGGGTTAGAATTAGCTTTAGGGGTTAATATATTTATTAGAATAGCGGTGAGCTCCAGTTGGCAGATTAGGGGTTAATGTTTGAAGTTAGGTGTCGGCGATGTTAGGGAGGGCAGATTAGGGGTTAATACTATTTATTATAGGGTTATTGAGGCGGGAGTGAGGCGGATTAGGGGTTAATAACTTTATTATAATAGCGGCGTGGTTCGGTCGGCAGATTAGGGGTTAATTATTGTAGGTAGGTGGAGGTGACGTTGTGGGGGGCAGATTATAGGTTAATAAATATAATATAGGGGTCGGCGGTGTTAGGGGCAGCAGATTAGGGGTATATAGGGATAATGTAGGTGGCGGGGGTGTACGGAGCGGCAGATTAGGGGTTAAAAATAATATGCAGGGGTCAGCGATAGCGGGGGCGGCAGATAAGGGGTTAATAAGTGTAAGGTTAGGGGTGTTTAGACTCGCGGTACATGTTAGGGTGTTAGGTGCAGACATAGGAAGTGTTTCCCCATAGGAAACAATGGGGCTGCGTTAGGAGCTGAACGCGGCTTTTTTGCAGGTGTTAGGGTTTTTTCCAGCTCAAACAGCCCCATTGTTTTCTATGGGGGGAATCGTGCACGAGCACGTTTTTGAAGCTGGCCACGTCCGTAAGCACCGCTGGTATCGAAAGTTGCAGTGGCGTTAAATTATGCTCTATGCTCCCTTTTTGGAGCCTAACGCACTGAAAACCCAGCCATTCTGTGAACTCTAAATACCAGCGGTATTTAAAAGGTGCGGGGGGAAAAAAGCCACGCGTAGCTAACGCACCCCTTTGGCCGCCAAACTCTAAATCTAGCCGTATATAAATATAATTAACCCCTAATCTGCCGTCCGCCCACATCGCCGCTATAATTAACCTATTAACCCCTAAACTGCAAGCCCCCCACAACAAAATATACTTAAACTATTAACCTCTAAACCGAAAGCCCCCCACAACAAAATATACTAAAATAAACTATTAACCCCTAAACCGAAAGCCCCCCGCAATGAAATATACTAAATAAACGATTAACCCCTAAACCTAACGCCCCCCTAACTTTATATTAAAATTACAATCTTAAATTAAATTAAAACTTACCTGTCAAATTAAATAAATTAATTGTAAACTAACAATTAAACTAAGATTATTAAACTACAATTAAACTATCTACCAATTAAATTAAACTAAACTACACATTACAAAAATCCTAACACTACTCTAAAAATTACAAAAAGTATCTAATTACAAAAAAAATAAAATAACTAAATTACAAAAAAAAACCCCACTAAATTACGAAAAATAAGAAACATATTATCAAAAATAAAAAAGAATTACACCTAATCTAATAGCCCTATCAAAATAAAAAAGCCGCCCAAAATAAAAAAAACCCTAGCATAGAATAAACTACCAATGGCCCTTAAAAGGGCCTTTTGTGGGGCATTACCCCAAAGATAACAGCTCTTTTACCTGTAAAAAAAATACAAACACCCCCCAACAGTTAAACCCACCACCCCCACAACCAACCCCCCAAATAAAATAACTATCTAAAAAAAACTAAGCTCTCCATTGCATTTGTATGGGCATTGCCCTTAAAAGGGCATTTAGCTCTTTTACATGCCCAGACCCTAAACTAAAAATAAAACCCACCCAAAAAACACTTAAAAAACCACTAAGCCCGACGATCCACTTTTCTTGAAGTCGCATTTAACCCCTTAACGACACGAGTCGTACAGGGTACGTCGCACACAACCTGGTCTTTAAAGACCAGCGACGTACCCTGTACGACCTAAGTGTTTAAAGCGGCTGGAAGCGATCCTGATCGCTTCCAGCCGCTTTCAAGGTATTGCCGTGATGCCTCGATATTGAGGCATCATGGCAATACCTTTTCTGGCACACCGATGCAGAGAGGGCCACTCTGTGGCCCTCTCTGCATCGGCCAGCGATGGTGCCGATCGTTGGTGGGTGGGAGCAGTTACAGGGAGGAGGTGGCCCATCGCTGGGAATCTTGGTCCCGGAATTAGTACCGGTGCGTGCGGGCGCGTGCACGGGGGCGGGGGTGCGTGCGCGCGCATGTGCGCGCGCCCGCGCGCCCCCGATCTTAACAAAGCATGCCACATAAACGGTCCGGTTGTGGTGGGAGCGGGAGGTGATCTGTGGTGGGAGCGGGTGATGAGGGCTAAATTTCTATTTATAAAAAGGATCTGGGAGAGGGGGGTGGGGGGTATTGAGGGGGGGGCCAGCTACACTACAGAAAAAAAAAATATTAAAAAAAAGTGCACTAAAGTTTGAAAAGTGGGTACTGGCAGACAGCTGCCAGTACCCAAAATGGCACCAAATAGTGAGAGGGGGGAGATTAGAGAGCTGTGTGGGGGGGCTCAGGGAGGTTGGGTGCTATGGGGGGCTCCTACACAGCAGCATATGTAAATATGCTGGGAAAATTTTTAAAAAAATTAAAAGAGAGCTTTTATTTTAGTACTGGCAGACTTTCTGCCAGTACTTAAGATGGCGGGGGACAATTTTGGGGTGAGGGAGGGAAGAGAACTGTTTGGGAGGGATCAGGGGTGGGATGTGTCAGGTGGGAGGCTGATCTCTACACTAAAGCTAAAATTAACCCTGCAAGCTCCCTACAAGCTACCTAATTAACCCCTTCACTGCTAGACATAATACACGTGTGATGCGCAGCGGCATTTTGCCGCCTTGTAATTACCAAAAAGAAACTCCAAAGCCATATATGTCTGCTATTTCTGAACAAATGGGATCCCAGAGAAGCATTTACAACCATGTGTGCCATAATTGCACAAGCTGTTAGTAAATAATTTCAGTGAGAAACCTAAAATTGTGAAAAATGTTACGATTTTTTTAATTTGATGGCATTTGGCGGTGAAATGGTGGCATGAAATATACCAAGATGGGCCTTGATCAATACTTGAGGTTGTCTACTACACTACACTAAAGCTAAAATTAACCCTAGAAGTTCCCTACATGCTCCCTAATTAACCCCTTCACTGCTGGGCATAATACACGTGTAATGCGCAGTGGTATTTAGCGGCCTTCTAATTACCAAAAAGCAACGCCAAAGCCATATATGTCTGTTATTTCTGAACAAAGAGGATCCCAGAGAAGCATTTACAACCATATATGCCATAATTGCACAAGTTGTTTGTAAATAATTTCAGTGACAAACCTAAAGTTTGTGAAAAAATTTGTGAAAAAGTGAACAATTTTTTTTATTTGATCGCATTTGGCAGTGAAATGGTGGCTTGAAATATACCAAAATGGGCCTAGATCAATACTTTGGGATGTCTTCTAAAAAAAAATATATACACGTCAAGGGATATTCAAGAATTCCTGAAAGATATCAGTGTTCCAATATAACTAGCGCTAATTTTGAAAAAAATTGGTTTGGAAATAGCCAAGTGCTACTTGTACTTATTGCCCTATAACTTGCAAAAAAAGCAAAGATCATGTAAACATTGGGTATTTCTAAACTCAGGACAAAATTTAGAAACTATTTACCATGGGTGTTTTTTGGTGGTTGTAGATGTGTAACAGATTTTGGGGGCCAAAGTTAGAAAAAGTGTGTTTTTTTCCATTTTTTCCTCATATTTTATAAAATAATTTATAGTAAATTGTAAGATATGATGAAAATAATGGTATCTTTAGAAAGTCCATTTAATGGCGAGAAAAACGGTATATAATATGTGTGGGTACAATAAATGAGTAAGAAGAAAATTACAGCTAAACACAAACACCACAGAAATGTAAAAATAGCCCTGGTCCTTAAGGGAAAGAAATTGAAAAATGGCCTTGGTCCTTAAGGGGTTAAAGGACCCATTCAGCCGGCAAAGTAATCATCCATGCGGCAAGAAGTCTTCATCCAGGCAGCCTCTTCAATCTTCCTCCAGCTGGCGAAGTCCTATCCAGGCGGCAAGAAGTCTTCATCCAGACGGCATCTTTTATCTTCATAAATCCGGCACGGAGCGGGTCCATCCTGAAGACATCCAGCATGGAGCATCCTCTTCATACGGTCGCCGCAGTAAACTTGAACTTCAATGCAAGTGACGTCATCCAAGAGGGCGTCCCTTGCATTCCTATTGGCTGAAAGATTTAAAACAGCCAATAGGATTAGAGCTGCTAAAATCCTATTGGCTGTTCCAATCAGCCAATAGGATTAGAGTTGCTAAAATCATATTGGCTGTTCCAATCAGCCAATAGGATTGAGCTCTCATCCTAGTGTAAGGCAGGTTAGGTTTTATTTCATAGGTAAGTTTGTATTTATTTTAACTAGGTAGTTAGTAAATAGTTAATAACTATTTACTAACTAATCTTCCTAGTTAAAATACAAACTTACCTGTGAAATAAAAATAAAACCTAAGTTAGCTACAATATAACTATTAGTAATATTGTAGCTAGCATAGGTTTTATTTTACAGGTAAGTTTGTATTTAGCTTAAAATAGTTATTATTTAGTTAATAATTGTAACTTTAGTTTAGCTGTATTTTAATTATGTTAAAGTCAGGGGGTGTTAGGCTTAGGGTTACGTTAGGGTTTGGGCTAGGTTTAGGGGGTTAATGGATTTATTTAGTGTTGGGAGGCCAGATGTTTAGGGGTTAATAACTTTAGTATAGTGGCAGTGACATCGGGAGCGGCAGATTAGGCGTTAATAAATGTATGTAGGTGGCGGAGATATCGGGGCGGCAGATTAGGGGTTAATAACTGTATGTAGGTGGTGGCAATATCGGGGCGGCAGTTTAGGGGTGTTTAGACTTAGGGTTTATCGGAAGAAGATGCTCCGCGCCAGATGTCTTGAAGATGGACCCGCTCTGCACTGAATGGATGAAAATAGAAGATGACATCTGGATGAAGACTTCTGCCGGCTTTGATGAGGACTTCGGCCCGCTTAGATGAAGATTTCTGCCACCTGGATGAGGATGGATGTCCGGTCTTCGAAAACTGAAAGTGGATCGTCGGGGGTTAGTGTTAGGTTTTTTTAAGGGTTTATTGGGTGAGTTTTATTTTTAGCTTAGGGTTTGGGCAGTTAAAGAGCTAAATGCCCTTTTAAGGGCTATGCCAATCCAAATGCCCTTTTCAGGGCAATGGTTAGCTTAGGTTTATTTAGATAGGTTTTTATTTGGGGGGTTTGGTTGTGTGGCTGGTGGGTTTTACTGTTGGGGGGTTGTTTGTATTTTTTATTACAGGTAAAAGAGCTGATTTCTTTTGGGCAATGCCCCGCAAAAGGCCCTTTTAAGGGCCTTTGGCAGTTTAGTGTAGGCTAGGTTTTTTTTTATTTTGGGGGGCTTTTTTATTCTGATGGGGCTATTAGATTAGGTGTAATTCTTTTTATTTTTGATAATTTGTTTTTTTATTTTGTGTAATTTAGTGTTTATTTTGTTTGCAATTTAGATACCGTAATTGTATTTTATTAATTTAATTTATTTTATTGTAATGTTAGCTTTTAGTGTAAGGCAGGTTAGGTTTTATTTTACAGGTAACTTTGTATTTATTTTAGTTAGGTAGTTATTAAATAGTTAATAACTATTTACTAACTAGTCTACCTAGTTAAAATAAATACAAACTTACTATTAGTTATTTTGTAGCTAGCTTAGGTTTTATTTTACAGGTACGTTTGTATTTGGTTTTAAATAGGTATTATTTAATTAATAATTGAAAGTTTTATTTAGATTGATTTTAATTATATTTAATTTAGGAGGTGTTAGGGTTACGTTAGGGTTCGGTTTAAGTGTTAATATATTTATTTAGTGTTAGTGATGTTGGAGGCCAGAAGTTTGAGTTAATAACTTTAGTATAGTGGCGGCAACATTGGGGGCGGCAGATTAGGGGTTAATAAGTGTATTTAGGGGGCGGCAATATCGGGAGCGGTAGATTAGGGGTTAATAGTCTTATGTAGGTGGCGGCGATGTTAGGGGCAGCAGGTTAGGTGTGTTTAGACGTGGTTTTTATGTTAGGGTGTTAGGTTTAAACATAACTTTTTCTTTCCCCATAGACATCAATGGGGCTGTGTTACGGAGCTTTTGTTTCCTTGATCGCAGGCAGGGCTGCCATCAGGGGGTGATAGGGGTGACTCCTGTCAGGGGCCCAAAGGGCCAGGGGGCCCCCCATTTTTTTAAATTTTGGCAGCCACCAGTGGGTACTACAGCAGAGTGCTAATTGAGCATGGGAAATGTTATTACAAGGAGTACAGTATTAGCATTTGAGAGGATTTCTGAGTGTGAACTAAACCACTATGCACAGTGTGAGACAGACTTGGCACTTTGTTTGTACAGTGTGTGCCTGAGTCAGACGGCAGATCACTTTCATTTGCAGAGGAGGTAGGACTTACTTAGCAAATGTTTTTATTTCTATGTGCAATTTCGGATTGTAACTTCAGTGTGGTAGTAGTTGTATGGTGGGGCCAGGGGTCCATAAAAACAATTTATTAGCAGCAGTGTATTTATGATTATTTGACAATGCTGTAGACATTCTATATTTAAAACCATGCAGAATGTTTCCTCCTCAATACACAAATGGTAGGAGCCCTTTTGGCAGATATGTATATATATATATATATATATATATGTGTGTGTGTGAGTGTTTCTGTGGGTGTCTGTGTTTATGTCTTTGTGCTTTTGTTTGTTTCTCTATGAGTGTGTATGTATTTTTTTTCTGGGGGGTCTCTCTGTGAGGGTGGGTGTGTATGTCTTTGTGCATTTTTTGTGGATGTCTGTAAGGGTGTGTGCATATGTCTTTGAGCTTTTTCTATGGGTGTCTCTGTGAGGGTGTGTGTATGTTTGTCTTTGTGTATTTTCTCTGGATGCCTCTGTGGGGGTGGGTGTCTATGTCTGTGTTTTCTGTGGATGTCTCTGTGAGGGTGTGTGTGTGTGTGTATGTATGTATGTCTGTGTTTTCTGTGGGTGTCTCCGTGAGGGTGTGTGTGTATGTCTTTGTGTATTTTCTGAGGCTGTCTCTGTCTGTGTTTCCTTAGGCGTATGTGCAAGTTTGAGACTGTGTGTGTGTCCATTGTCTGTTCCTTTTTAGGACATTTTGACCTTACTACTGATTATTCACATCTTTCTACAGACTTTGAGACTAATGAGACCTTTATGGAAATCACCTAATCCACCATTTAACCTTTAAATTATTGTTTAGGCAGTTCAGGGCCCTTCCTTTCAGCCACTGCATGCTGTTGTCATCTTTTAGTTGGCATCTTCCTTTGCAAAAAGATAATCAGAACTCCATATTTTGTTTTCTAAATCTCCTTTGTTTTTACAAAGCATTAGTCTACCTCATTACTTGTCTTGTCAGGTCAATGTAAACAAGTGCTGAGTGTCTGTTTGGGTGTCTGTGTCTGAGTCTTTTTCTTTGCGTGTCTGCTAGAGTGTCTATATGTGAATCCTTATGTGTGAGTATGTGTGTGTGTGTTTCAGTGTATGAGTGTGTCTGTGTGTTTGTATGTTACTACCTTTACAACATTTCCAAGTTTAAATAGAAACTTAAGAATAAAGTGCATATAGGTTTAGTCACTTGGTCAAAAATTGCACATGTCAAAGGGGGGGGGGGGCTGATCAATGGTTAAGTCAGGGGCCCCAAAATTTCTAGTGGTGGCCCTGATCGCAGGTGTTAGGCTGTGTAATGCAGCCCCATTGATGTCTATGGGGAAATCGTGCATGAGCACGTCAAAGCAGCGCTTGTATTTTGGTAAAGCATGGAGCTCAACGCCACCATATCGCCCGCACAATCCTGCTTTTTGTAAACCTGTAATAGCAGCGCTATAGGGAGGTTAAATATTGCAGCTTTTGTGGGGGTCGTTATTTTCCTATAGCGCTCAAATCTTGTTATCTAGCTGTTTGTTTGTAAATGATCAATAGTCAAGATTCAATAGACTAAATTCAATAAAACCTGTTTGCGAAACTAATATATCACTGAAAAAGACTTTCTGCCACTTCACCAGAAAATGACAAAGGTTTGTATCTGGCCCCCTAATCAAAGCGGAGGAGGGGGGGGGGGGGTAATACCTGCCCCACTCAATGAACAGAATTGTTTTTTGTTAGCTGGGAGCTAGAGACACATATCTGGTGACAGCCAATAACAAGTGGCATATATGTGCAGCCACCAATCTGCAACAAGCTTCCAATATTGAATTGCTGCTACTGAGTCTACCTAGGTATGCTCTACAATAGAAGATACCAAGAAAATAAAGCAAATTTGATAATAGAAGTATAATGGAAATTTGTTTAAAATTGTATTCCCTCTGTGAAAGTTTTTTAACCTGTAACTTTACAGTCCCTTTAACTTTACCCACATAGAATGACTTACTCTGTCAAGGATATGGGCACCACAAAAATGCTTTAAAACATTACAAAACCAACTAAGGAAAAAACAAACAAACAAACAAACAAACAAAAACAAGACTCTATATAACAGTCCACTCTAACACATGCACAAAAGAAAACTTGAACAATGAGACAACTTCATCATGTATAACATAGAAAAACATCACTGTGAGATACATAGCTAATCACATCTTTCTAAGTGTCACATGGTTTAGGTTTAGGTAAGTGTCACATGGTTTAGGTTTAGGTAAGTGTCACATGGTTTAGGTTTAGGTACGTGTCACATGGTTTAGGTTTAGGTAAGTGTCACATGGTTTAGGTTTAGGTAAGTGTCACATGGTTTAGGTAAGTGTCACATGGTTTAGGTTTAGGTAAGTGTCACATGGTTTAGGTTTAGGTAAGTGTCACATGGTTTAGGTTTAGGTAAGTGTCACATGGTTTAGGTTTAGGTAAGTGTCACATGGTTTAGGTAAGTGTCACATGGTTTAGGTTTAGGTAAGTGTCACATGGTTTAGGTTTAGGTAAGTGTCACATGGTTTAGGTAAGTGTCACATGCTGAGTCATGGTTTAGGTAAATGATTCCAACCTCGCCTCAAAAATGCCCTGAAACATACCAGAATGCCCACAGTCAGCCCTTGTTCGTTTCAGAAAAATTGCTGAGGCAAATGTTACACTACTTTAACTTAACAACACACACTTGTGAATGTTTATCAATTGCAGGCAAATTTTACTATTGCATTTCCACATTTCTAGCTGTTAACATTTGCTGTGTGAGATATTATTTATTGGGCCATTTAACACAAGTAGACTCACCTTAAAGGGGCAGTAAAGTCATAATAATACATTTAAGATTTAGACAGAGCATACATTTTTAAACAACTGTCAAATTTACTTCTATTATTTCATTTGCTTCCTTTTCTTGTTATCCTTTGCTGAAAGGTTTATCTAGAAAAGCTCTGGAGCGGCAAAGAACCTAGGTTCTAGCTGCTGATTGGTGGCTGCATATATATATATATATATACTGATTGCCATTTGCTCACCCATGTGTTCAGTAGTGAATTGCTGCTCCTTCAACAAATGATACCAAGAGAATTAAGCAAATTTGATAATAGAAGTAAAGTGGAAAGTTGTTTAAAATTGTATGTTCTATCCAAATCATGAAAGAAAAAAATTGGGTTTCATGTAGCTTTAATGACAAAGCAGCTTACTGAGCATCCATCAATCTGAGTAACCCAATAAGTATGGAGCAAGGCAAAATATGGAATGGGTGTACTTGCCAAATTGTCATCTGCTCTGTGTCTTTGCATTGCATAACACAACATCACTTGTAGAAATAGATATGCTGCAATGGAGTATAATGACAATAGGAAACCTAATAAACTTTTATTGGCAATATTGTTAATTAAAAATGTCATCACATGTATATATTCAGAGTGCTGGCGATGACACGTAACTCGGAGCATACACATATGCATGCTCCGCTTTTGCTACACAAGTATCACAAAAAATGTTATAGCTTTTCTCACAAACCTTATTTGCAAAGGAAAAAGTGCATTGCAAAAATGCTTCTAGTCAGATTTAAAACGCAATACTGTTTAACTTTATGTTTCTTTAAATGTATCATTAACTTTCATTCACACAAATATGAATATTAAAGAAATACTGAACTCAATTTATTTTCTTCTTTTGTGATTGAGATAGAGCATCCAATTTCAAGCAACATCCTAATTTACTCCTATTATCACATTTTCTTTGTTCTCTTGGTATCTTTATATGAAAAAGCAGGAATGTAAGCTTACATTATGGCCCATTTTTCGTTCAGCGCCCTAGATATCGCTTGCCTGATGGATGGCTACATTTAGTGGCTACCCAGGTGCTGAATTAACGATGGGCCGTCTCGAAAACTTACATTCCTGCTCTGTCAAATAAAGATACCAAGAGAACGACAAAAAAGAAATACTGGAGTAAATTAGACAGTTGCTTAAAATTGCATGCAAAGAAAAGAATTGGTTTCAGTATCCCTTTAATTATGATAGACTTACATTGAATCAGTGTTTTTAATAAAAGTAAAAAAAAAAAAAAACTTTTATATGTTGCATTTCATGTCATTTCATGTAAATTCTAGCGTTTCAAAAATGTTAGTTTTTACCATCATTAAAAAAGGTGACCTTTATTCATCCGTTTATAAAAAACTGATTAATAGGTACCTTTATTTCACTGCGCCTTCATCTCTAACCTAAGCGCAATCTGGCTCCAGCTCAATGAGGTGACGTTTCCATCTCTTAGCCAATAGCCGTGCTAGTCTATAACATAATGCCAAAGGGCAAGCACAGCTATTGGCTAAGAGGTGGAAACATCATCTCATTGAAAAAACTGAGCTGTGCCGTGTGCAGCCCGAGGCACATAGGTTAATGTTGAAGCCCCCACAAAATAAAGGTACCTATTTATCAGATTTGAATGAAGGTCTCCTTTATTTTAAGTGATGGTAAATACTTGCATTTTTGAACTGCTAGAATTTACTATCACTTTAATGACCCTTCAAGACTATTTCCTAAAGAGAGGATATGGAGAAGAATGGTCAAATGATAGTTCTAACAAGTTGTTTATTTGTTCTAACAAAGGATGTAATCTAATCATACAGTATTAAGACATTCAATAAATGCATTTCCTTCACATGATAAGGTTCTCATGAAGAAAATATTTAGAAAATTACCATGCTATAAAAAAATATGGCAATACAATGGAAATAAATACATCACAAAAGCTCAAATAATATAGACCATGCAAACACCAAATGACATTTATGGATGCAAATTTTCCAAATCATTCACATATAATTTCCCATACTTCTGTCTTGTCTTCAGCTTTCTCTAAAGAAGGAACAGTGCTTTTCTCTGATGTTAATCACATTTTGTACAAGCTTTAAACAATGTAGTCTAGCAGATGACTGTCAGCCATTGAATCAGAAGCAGAATGCCAATTACTCTGAGAAATGTTCTTACTTAAATGAGCTTGTCAATGTGTTTAATAAAGATTACTAATATGTAAAAACTATGCAAGAAATTGAATGCCATTATATATTTATTATATTAGTTATATATTTATTATGACTATATTAGTATTACATAAACTACATAAAAAAGCAAATAACAAAAAAATGTTTTTGAAAAAAAAGGGTTTTAGACAATTTTTAATTTTTTTTATTTCATCACATTTGTAACTGTGGGGAAAATAACTATATTTGACTATCTGTCCTTTCAATCAAATTAAACTCTAGAGCAGTACTGAAAGGAATTCAGGTAATTTAGCTAAAACATAAAAAGTTATTAGAAACTAAAGCACACTGCATAGCACATACAATAAATTTTAAATAGTTGAAGGAAATATGAGGCAATAACTTAAATTATTGTGGTACTTCTATTGAAATGTGTATTCCATTAATGAAAGAAATTCTTGCATATCCTTTTGTTTCGCACTGTAATTATCTACCCATGTGATGCTTTTAGACAGCTTGGGATTTGACAGGAAAAAGACTGAATAATGAATATTACCTTATTTGTAGGGTGAAGTTTAAAAAAAAAAAAATATGGAAAAAAAAAAAAAGAATATTGGAAACCTGTCACATCCTATTATTTGGTACACATGAATTAGCTTTTTTTAACTAACTTCCATGCGGGGCATAAAAATACTATGGTACGTAATTTGGTGGTAGTTTAAAAATAAACTATGATAATACTATTCTTGAGTGACTTACTCACAATGGCATTTAAATGGGCTGAGTCTACAGGAAGAGCAGCCCTGCTTATTTCATCTCTCTCTATATATATATATATATATAAACAAAGGCCAATACGTAATGATATTTTAATTATGGGTGGTGGTTTTTATTAGAAAAGTTAGCTGTTTTAAAAAAAAAACAAAAAAAAACGAGTATATGTAAGTATATTTAAAGGGACACTCAAATAAAAATTAAAAAAGAGCACACCATTTTAAGAACATTTTTCAATTTACATCCATTAGCAAATCTTTTTATATGCACACTTTTTTAGGCACCAGCTCCTACTGAGCATGTGCACAAGCTCACAGGGTATTCATATACTAGTCTGTGATTGGCTGTTGTCTGTCACATGATACAGAGGACTTGAAATTGGGTGAAAAATTAGATTTGCCAGCAATTAACAAATTGAGCCATTACCAGATGATAGAAGCACATCAGGCTCTCTGAGCAAGTGCTGTGTTTAAAATGCTGGTGCACGGTGCATACTTAAATACACTTTTGAAACAGCTATAGCTTTTTCAGAAGCATTTTTGCTAATACATGTTTATTACAAAACTGTTTCTATTCAAAAACTGAAATGCATCCATGTGGATTCCAATTTGGGCTGAAATGTCCCTTTAACATATTTCATTTCATTGATAGATACTGCATATTAAATACATATTTGTTAAAAGCTTTTATTGTTATTTGAAAAATAAATCACTTCAATGGTGCCAAAGACTTTCTAGTGTCATCATTTGGCAAACTGGAAATGAATGTATACTGCAGCATGGTGTTATCTTTTTTTGTCAGCCAGCTATAAATAATTAACACCAGTAAGTTAAAATCAGCAATATTTTTTTTTTTGCAGAATTTTTGCTTGATTAATCCTCTCTTTCCCATTAGAGATTTCTGTTTTTTTTTGTTTTGTTTTTTTCTATTTATGGTTCTCACTTTACAAAACATTAAATGCAACTAATATTAAAACAATTATAACTCCACTGGGGTATGGTTGCATAGAAAATAATTATTGTACCTGATACATTCTTCCCTGCATACTTAATCTTATTTATAATAACTATATTCACACATGCAGTGTCAAACCAAAAAAAAAAAAAAGTATAAGTGGACAGAATATATTAAAAAAGTCCACTAGCTAATATCCATAAACTCACTCACCAAATAAACATCATTTCAATTTCACTTCCATAAAATCTAATAAAATGTCAGTTTCTCTCTATACTATATTATGGCCTAGATTTGGAGTTTGGCGGTAGCCGTGAAAACCAGCGTTAGAGGCTCCTAACGCTGGTTTTAGGCTACCGCCGGTATTTGGAGTCACTCAAAAAAGGGTCTAACGCTCACTTTTCAGCCGCGACTTTTCCATACCGCAGATCCCCTTACGTCATTTGCGTATCCTATCTTTTCAATGGGATCTTCCTAACTCCGGTATTTAGAGTCGTGTCTGAAGTGAGCGTTAGAAATCTAACGACAAAACTCCAGCCGCAGAAAAAAGTCAGTAGTTAAGAGCTTTCTGGGCTAACACCGGTTCATAAAGCTCTTAACTACTGTGCTCTAAAGTACACTAACACCCATAAACTACCTATGTACCCCTAAACCGAGGTCCCCCCACATCGCCGCCACTCGATTAATTTTTTTAACCCCTAATCTGTCGACCGCCACTTACGTTATACTTATGTACCCCTAATCTGCTGCCCCAACACCGCCGACCCCTGTATTATATTTATTAACCCCTGACCTGCCCCCCACAACGTCGCCGCCAGCTACCTACAATAATTAACCCCTAATCTGCCGACCGCAAAGCGCCGCCACCTACATTATAGCTATGTACCCCTAATCTGCTGCCCCTAACACCGCCGACCCCTATATTATATTTATTAACCCCTAATCTGCCGCCCTCAATGTCGCCTCCACCTGCCTACACTTATTAACCCCTAATCTGCCGACCGGACCGCACCGCTATTATAATAAAGTTATTAACCCCTAATCCGCCTCACTAACCCTATAATAAATAGTATTAATCCCTAATCTGCCCTCCCTAACATCGCCGACACCTAACTTCAAACATTAACCCCTAATCTGCCGACCGGAGCTCACCGCTATTCTAATAAATGTATTAACCCCTAAAGCTAAGTCTAACCCTAACACTAACACCCCCCTAAATTAAATATAATTTAAATCTAACGAAATTAATTAACTCTTATTAAATAAATGATTCCTATTTAAAGCTAAATACTTACCTGTAAAATAAATCCTAATATAGCTACAATATAAATTATATTTATATTATAGCTATTTTAGGATTTATATTTATTTTACAGGTAACTTTGTATTTATTTTAACCAGGTACAATAGCTATTAAATAGTTAAGAACTATTTAATAGCTACCTAGTTAAAATAATTACAAAATTACCTGTAAAATAAATCCTAACCTAAGCTACAATTAAACCTAACACTACACTATCAATAAATAAATTAAATACAATACCTACAAATAACTACAATGAAATAAACTAACTAAAGTACAAAAAATAAAAAAAATTACAAACATAAGAAAAATATTGCAACAATTTTAAACTAATTACACCTACTCTAAGCCCCCTAATAAAATAACAAAGCCCCCCAAAATAAAAAAATGCCCTACCCTATTCTAAATTACTAAAGTTCAAAGCTCTTTTACCTTACCAGCCCTGAACAGGGCCCTTTGCGGGGCATGCCCCAAGAAGTTCAGCTCTTTTGCCTGTAAAAAAAAACATACAATACTCCCCCCCAACATTACAACCCACCACCCACATACCCCTAATCTAACCCAAACCCCCCTTAAATAAACCTAACACTAAGCCCCTGAAGATCTTCCTACCTTATCTTCACCATACCAGGTTTACCGATCGATCCAGAAGAGCTCCTCCGATGTCCTGATCCAAGCCCAAGCGGGGGGCTGAGGAGGTCCATGATCCGGCTGAAGTCATCATCCAAGCGGGAGCTGAAGAGGTCCATGATCCGGATGAAGTCTTCATCCAAGCGGTAGCTGAAGAGGTCTATGTTCCGGATGAAGTCTTCATCCAAGCGGGAGCTGAAGAGGTCCATGATCCGGATGAAGTCTTCTATCAACGGCATCTTCAATCTTCTTTCTTCGGGAGCCATCATCTTCCATCCGACGCGGAACATCCTCTTCTCCCGACGCCTACTAGCCGAATGACGGTTCCTTTAAATGATGTCATCCAAGATGGCGTCCCTCGAATTCCGATTGGCTGATAGGATTCTATCAGCAAATCGGAATTAAGGTAGGAATATTCTGATTGGCTGATGGAATCAGCCAATCAGAATCAAGTTCAATCCGATTGGCTGATCCAATCAGCCAATCAGATTGAGCTTGCATTCTATTGGCTGATCCGTCATTCGTCGTTCAGTCGTCGGCCAGGATGGATGTTCCGCGTCGGAGGTCTTCAGGATGCTGCCGCTCCACTCCGGATGGATGACGATAGAAGATGCCTCTTGGATGAAGACTTCAATCGGATGGAAGACCTCTTCTGCCCCGCTTGGATGAAGACTTCTACCGGATGGAGGACCTCTTCTTGCTCCGCTTGGATGAAGAATTTGGCTCGGCTGGGTGAAGACGACTCAAGGTAGGGAGATCTTCAGGGGCTTAGTGTTAGGTTTATTTATGGGGGGTTTGGGTTAGATTAGGGGTATGTGGGTGGTGGGTTGTAATGTTGGGGGGGGGGTATTGTATGTTTTTTTTTACAGGCAAAAGAGCTGAACTTCTTGGGGCATGCCCCGCAAAGGGCCCTGTTCAGGGCTGGTAAGGTAAAAGAGCTTTGAACTTTAGTAATTTAGAATAAGGTAGGGCATTTTTTTTATTTTGGGGGGCTTTTTTATTTTATTAGGGGGCTTAGAGTAGGTGTAATTAGTTTAAAATTGTTGTAATATATTTCTAATGTTTGTAAATATTTTTTTATTTTTTGTAACTTAGTTCTTTTTTATTTTTTGTACTTTAGTTAGTTTATTTCATTGTATTTATTTGTAGGAATTGTATTTAATTTATTTATTGATAGTGCAGTGTTAGGTTTAATTGTAGATAATTATAGGTATTTTATTTAATTAATTTATTGATAGTGTAGTGTTAGGTTTAATTGTAACTTAGGTTAGGATTTATTTTACAGGTAAATTTGTAATTATTTTAACTATTTTAGCTATTAAATAGTTCTTAACTATTTAATAGCTATTGTACCTGGTTAAAATAAATACAAAGTTACCTGTAAAATAAATATTAATCCTAAAATAGCTATAATATAATTATAATTTATATTGTAGCTATATTAGGATTTATTTTACAGGTAAGTATTTAGCTTTAAATAGGAATAATTTATTTAATAAGAGTTAATTAATTTCGTTAGATTAAAATTATATTTAACTTAGGGGGGTGTTAGTGTTAGGGTTAGACTTAGCTTTAGGGGTTAATACATTTATTAGAATAGCGGTGAGCTCCAGTCGGCGATGTTAGGGAGGGCAGATTAGGGGTTAATACTATTTATTAGAGAGTTAGTGAGGCGGATTAGGGGTTAATAACTTTATAATAATAGCGGTGCGGTCCGGTCGGCAGATTAGGGGTTAATAAGTGTAGGCAGGTGGAGGCGACATTGTGGGGGGCAGATTAGGGGTTAATAAATATAATATAGGGGTCGGCGGTGTTAGGGGCAGCAGATTAGGGGTACATAGGGACAATGTAAGTAGCGACGGTTTACGGAGCGGCAGATTAGGGGTTAATAATAATATGCAGGGGTCAGCGATAGCGGGGGGCGGCAGAATAGGGGTTAATAAGTGTAAGGTTAGGGGTGTTTAGACTCGGGGTACATGTTAGAGTGTTAGGTGCAGACGTAGGAAGTGTTTTCCCATAGGAAACAATGGTGCTGCGTTAGGAGCTGAACGCGGCTTTTTTGCAGGTGTTAGTTTTTTTTTCAGCTCAAACAGCCCCATTGTTTCCTATGGGGGAATCGTGCACGAGCACGTTTTTGAGGCTGGCCGCGTCCGTAAGCAACTCTGGTATCGAGAGTTGCAGTGGCGTTAAATATGCTCCACGCTCCTTTTTTGGAGCCTAACGCAGCCATTCTGTGGACTCTCAATACCAGAGTTATTTTAAAGGTGCGGCCAGAAAAAAGCCAGCGTTAGCTACGCGGGTCGTTACCGACAAAACTCTAAATCTAGCCGTATGTGTTTCACCAAACTTTGCCAACACTTTTATATTATATTTGTGTACCCTGCATCTCTTTTTACCACAATTTCTTGTCTCTCCTATGACTGCCTTTCTTTTAGTTCTCTGAGTAATCCTTGAATCGTGTACAAGAGGAAAATTGCGCATTTAAAAGGTAAGCGTGGGCACAGGGACTACATGCAAGCTGTAAAGAATGAATGCGCAAATTTGGCTAAATTTGTGAAGCTTGTGAAGCAGTCTATGGATGTCATAAAAGCAAGATTATCACTTCACCATCACTTACCCAACATTTCATTAGTTACATTATATATATAGTTGTGTTAAGTGCCCCAGTACTTGATATCTCGTATATCAAATGAGAACCACTAGAAACACAAAAATTAAATATACAACTGCAGCGCTTAGGAAATGCGCTCACAAAATGCGTTATGTAAATGATCCAAACTGTAAATTATTTTCATCTTTGTTTTTATCAGGGTAGAGTAGTCTCACTGGATAGAAAGAGAAGTGTCTTAGAAATCTTGTTCATGTGAGGGGTATAATCATTGGTGCTCCAAAGCGTAGAGTAGGGCACTGTGGGTTGTTTTTTTTTGGGGGGGGGTTTGTACCCACACCTGATTCAAGCATATAGAACTCATTAAAGAATCTATTGCCCTTAAGATATATTGGGGCCAATTTATGTAGCTGCGAATGTAACTGTTTCTGCGCAAGCTTTCAGGCTCGCCGGACACATAAGTTAAGAAGCAGCGGTCTTAAGACCGCTGCTCCTTAACTCGTCTGCCACCTCTGAGGTGTCGGACAGCAATCATCCCGATCCGATAGCGATAATTGACACCTCTGCTAGCGGCCGATTGGCCATGAATCTGCAGGGGGCGGCATTGCACAAGCATTTCACAAGGAATGCTTGTGCAATGATAAATGCCGACAGCATATCGGCCCCATTGTCTCACTATCAAGTTTCGCAATTTTCAAGGCTGATGAACATGCCTTATTTGTGCTTCATTTTTCTTTTACTTTTTCAAAGTTTCCCTTTGTATGTATATTATGGTGCATTGTTTCAGAGAGTATTAGTGTTCTGTGTGGTGAGCTGTTAACAGTTGCAAAATAAATGCAGCCCCATTGATTACAATTGTAACAGCTTTTAAATTTGTGTGCATAATTTACATTGTTTTAGCAATCTAAGCAAACAGTCCTGGGATAGTTTTATGAGTGTTTTTATCTTATTTTCATTGCTGTGGCCAGTTAGGCATATATATATATATATATATATATATATATATGATTTTTTTCTGCATAGTAAGCAATCACATTTGCAAATTTACAGTTTGATTTAGCACACAATAAAAAATAGAGTTTAAATACATCTTTGGGGGTGCAGCAAAACTATAAATATATATTTTACCCCTTAAGGACCAGCGACAAATGGGAATTGCATTACTAATAGTGTGGTCTCACCCAAGCTTATGTGTGCTCATGACAGTGTATTGGACATTTATATAAAGCCTGGGTGTCAGAAGGAGAAATGATTCAGCCCATAAAGGCAAAGTACTGTAATGTTAGGACAGTCAACCATTGGGACACCTTGTAAGTTGGTGACTAAGGAGAACATGGCCATATTGTTTGACTAAGATCCCAATTTTAATATAAAAACATAGTTGTTGTTTTTTGCAGCATTTAAAAATGTTTTCTTTATTTGCAAGTGGATCCAATTCCCTCTGTTTTTTGTAACTATTTGTTCTCATTAGCAGCACTCCCAAAGATGTATTTTAACCCTGCTACATAGTTCATCCTAATTGGCCTCAGCAGAGATATAAGGCAAGTGGTGGGTGGAGTTTGTCTTTTAAAAACAGTTGAAGCAAACAAGGTGTTAATGAATTGAAATGTTTGTATACTCACCTAGGATGTTAATTTATTGCAAATCAGCAGAAAATATTGCAATTACAATATGTTTATTGTCCCTTTCAGTTTCTCAGTGCATAAGGAGTAATAGAATCACTCACCTATGCTAACATGGATTGTTATTAAATCCAAATATATTTTATGCCCTTGGGGTCTTGGGTTAACCCCTTAATGACCACAGCACTTTTCCATTTTCTGTCCGTTTGGGACCAAGGCTATTTTTACATTTTTGCGGTGTTTGTGTTTAGCTGTAATTTCCCTCTTACTCATTTACTGTACCCACACATATTATATACCGTTTTTCTCGCCATTAAATTAACTTTCTAAAAATACCATTATTTTCATCATATCTTATAATTTACTATAAAAAAAATTATAAAATATGAGGAAAAAATGGAAAAAAAACACACTTTTTTTAACTTTGACCCCCAAAATCTGTTACACATCTACAACCACCAAAAAAAAAAAACATGCTAAATAGTTTCTAAATTTTGTCCTGAGTTTAGAAATACCTAATATTTACATGTTCTTTGCTTTTTTTGAAAGCTCTAGGGCCATAAATACAAGTAGCATTTTGCTATTTCCAAACTACTTTTTTTCAAAATTAGCGCTAGTTACATTGGAACACTAATATCTTTCAGGAATCCCTGAATATCAATTGACATGTATATATTTTTTTTTAGAAGACATCCCAAAGTATTAATCTAGGCCAATTTTGGTATATTTCATGCCACCATTTCACCGCCAAATGCGATCAAATACAAAATATCGTTCACTTTTTCACAAATTTTTTCACAAACTTTCGGTTTCTCACTGAAATTATTTACAAACAGCTTGTGCAATTATGGCACAAATGGTTGTAAATGCTTCTCTGGGATCCCCTTTGTTCAGAAATAGCAGACATATATGGCTTTGGCATTGCTTTTTGGTAATTAGAAGGCCGCTAAATGCCGCTGCGCACCACACGTGTATTATGCCCAGCAGTGCAGGGGTTAATTAGGGAGCTTGTAGGGAGCTTGTATGGTTAATTTTAGCTTTAGTGTAGTGTAGTAGACAACCCAAAGTAATGATCTAGGCCCATTTTGGTATATTTCATGCCACCATTTCACCGCCAAATGCGATCAAATAAAAAAAAAAAACGTTAAATTTTTCACAATTTTAGGTTTCTCACTGAAATCATTTACAAACAGCTTGTGCAATTATGGCACAAATGGTTGTAAATGCTTCTCTGGGATCCCCTTTGTTCAGAAATAGCAGATATATATGACTTTGGCGTTGCTTTCTGGTAATTAGAAGGCCGCAAAATGCTGCTGCGCATCACACGTGTATTATGGCTAGCAGTGAAGGGGTTAATTAGGAAGTTTGTAGGGAGCTTGCAGGGTTAATTTTAGCTTTAGTGTAGAGATCAGCCTCCCACCTGACACATCAGACCCCCTGATCCCTCCCAAACAGCTCCCTTCCCTCCCCCACCCCACAATTGTCCCCGCCATCTTAAGTACTGGCAGAAAGTCTGCCAGTACTAAAATAAAAGCTTTTTGGGGGGTATAGGTTTTTTTAAAAAAAATAATAATAATTATTCTGCTGTATAGGACCCCCCTTAGCCTCCAACCTCCCTGATCCCCCCCCAAAAAAGCTTTGTAACCTTCCCTATCTGCCTTATTGGGGCCATCTTGGGTACTGGCAGCTGTCTGCCAGTACCCAGCTTATACAAAAAAGTGCTTTTTTTTCTTAGTTTTTTTTTTCTGTAGTGTAGCTTCCCCAAACCCCCCCCCCCCCCCCCCCCCCAAACCCCAACCACCTCATTGATCGTTTTTTATTTTTTACTTTTGTTAACTGATTTAATTTAAACCTTGTTCTGTAGTGTAGCGTTCCCACCCGCTCCCTCCCCGTGCACGCGCCCGCCCCCGCCCTCCCGTGCACGCGCGCGCGTCCGTGCGCGCCCCCGGGCATCCCCGCCCACGATCCCGCCCCCCTCCACATCTCCAGGGCCATCGATGGCCGCCACCCGCCTCCCGGTAATGCTCCCACCCACCAACGAAGGAAGCCACCGATCTCCGGTGCAGAGAGGGCCACAGAGTGGCTCTCTCTGCATCGGATGGCTTCAAAAGGTTATTGCAGGATGCCTCCATATCGAGGCATCACTGCAATAACCGGAAAGCAGCTGGAAGCAAACAGGATCGCTTCCAGCTGCTTTCCACACCGAGGACGTGCAGGGTACGTCCTCAGGCATTAACTGCCTTTTTTTTGAGGACGTACCCTGCACGTCCTCGGTCGTTAAGGGGTTAAAGGGACATGAAACTAAAAAATATTCTTTCATGAGTCAGATAGAACATACAATTTTAAACAACTTTCCAATTTAATTATATTACCTAATTTGCTTCATTCTCTTGATATCCTTTGTTGCAACGCATTCTTAAGTAGGCTCAGGAGCTGTAAGCTAGCTGCTGATTGGTGGCAGCACATATATACCTCTTATGATTTTCTTACCATTGTGTTCAGTTAGCTCCCTGTAGTGCATTGCTGCGGCTTCAATAAAGGATACCAAGAGATTGAAGCAAAATTAATAGCAGAAGTAAACTGTAAAGTTATTTAAAATGGTATGCTCTATCTGAATCAAGAAAGACAAATTTAGGATTTCATGTCCCTTTAACATGACGCCTCCATTTAATAGTACTGTAGCTTTTTGGTTAAAACGTCTACAGAATATTTTGACGTAGCGTGATATTTAACATATATATTGGCTGCAGTATAAAATTTAAGAAGACATCCAGTTGGAAACTACAACATTATGCTGTTAGCCAGTTGGACTTTGTGTGCATCCCTCTTGCCAAAGCAGAACTGAACAATTATCCACTGACATTTACTGGAGTAGACATTACAAACCTTGTCTCTTGGCATGAAAATGTTAAACTTTGTAGCTATTTGTTTACAGCATTAAAATACTTTCATTTCTATAATTTAACATGAGCATGCTGATGTAGCACATATTCTTGCACCTGCTGCTACATTGTAGATAGTAAAAACAAAACACATTGCCTGTACTTTGTTTTCATGTGTTTACGGCATAACTAATGCAAAATGTACCTGGCGCTTGCTGCTGCATTAATTAGGTTACCTTTAAGTGGCAACAGATACTATGACTTCATCTGCTTCATAAGGGGTTATTTTATCCTGATCTTTAAAGCCTATTTCATTAGATTTCTCATGATGCAGCACTACTAAAATATATATTACATGAAGAAAAGAAAATGCTGTTTTGTACTAAAAGCGTTAAGAAATGCCTTCCTTGGACAGATGTATTCTGCAAGATTGGATCTTCTATCACTAAGCTGACTCAGCTATCATGCAATACTGTTGTTTTATATTCTCTTTGCAAACCCCTTTGTTTGGTAATTTGCATAGCTGCCTTTTCTATTATTTCCTCAAGTATTGTTAAAGGGACACTGTACCCAAAATTTTTCTTTTGTGATTCAGATTGAGCATGAAATTTTAAGCAACTTTCTAATTTACTCCTATTATCAAATTTTCTTCATTCTCTTGGTATCTTTATTTGAAATGCAAGAATGTAAGTTTAGATGCCGGCCCATTTTTGGTGAACAACCTGGGTTGTCCTTGCTGATTGGTGGATAAATTCATCCACCAATAAAAAAGTGCTGTCCATAATACTGAAACCAAAAAAAAGCTTAGATGCATTCTTTTTCAAAAAATAATAGCAAGAGAACGAAGAAAAATTGATAATAGGAGTAAATTAGAAAGTTGCTTAAAATTGCATGCTCTTTCTGAATTACAAAAGAAAACATTTGGGTACAGTGTCCCTTTAATGATTTGATTGCCCTTTGAGTGCTAAGCTGAATTCTATATTTTTCTGTTTTTTACTATTTTAAAAAACTTTTTTATTCCCCCCCCCCAGATCCCCAAGACTTATACCATTGGAAAGGTGATTAGGCGATTACCTTTCCAATGGTAGGTCTTGGGGGTCTGTAGCTGCTTAGATCCCTGAGATACAGGTTTCTAAGCAGCATGCCCCCTTTCCCTATACTTTGTATGGACAATTTTAAATAAAGTTGTGCGGTGACGCGAAGCCCCGGCGATGCCTGTCACTATGCAGGCCCGATCGCCGGGGGAATTAGCTGGTGGGGGCCCCCAGATTGGAAAAAAGTAGTTGAGTGCTAATGACGGCTCTGAGCCGTCATTAGCACTCAAGGGGTTAATAACATAAGGACTGGGGAGGCTAGAGAGAGGCTGAAGACGCTCTAGGGAGCCTATAAAAAATGATATTGCACTTGCGCTTCATTAGCGCACCACTAGTAATCTAGGCATATGTGTTTAACCCTTGTAAGGGGGTTAAACACAAAAGTAAAGTTCCACACAAGAGCTGCAAGCTTTGCAATTCCTGAGTATAACATGGCTCAGCCAATCAAGAGTAGAATTTGCATGACTCCTCAAATCGCTTGGTAGAATAAAAAGCTTGCAGCACCCAATTAGGAATTTATCCAATGTGCTTAAATTCTTTGTAGGGATTAAACACATTATTTAGTAGGGTCAGTTATGCAAAAACTATTTAGTGCATGCAATTTTTGCATTAGAATTTCCTTTAATATCAAACCAAAGTTGAAGTTGCAATTACAAATCCTTAAATTTAGTAAAATAGAAACAAGGGTCTCCCTGGAACCTTAAAGGGACAGTCAACACAGCATTGTTCTATTAATATACTTTATAACATAACTATTAATATAGTTTATAACATTAAACCTCTAAATTTCTGCCTATTTCTAAGCCACTACAGACATGCATTTTTATTAGATTTTTCACAACAAGAGACTGCTAATCCATGTGGGCCATATAGATAGCATTGTGCTCTCTCCCGTGGAGTTGTAGATGACACAGCGTTAATTGGCTAAACTGCAAGTCAATAGATAATAAATAAATAGTCATGTGAACAGGGGGCTATCAAAAGGCTTAGATACAAGATAATTACAGAGGTTAATAGTAATAATAATATAACCATGTTGGCTGTGCAAAACTGGGGAATGGGTAATAAAGGGATTATCTATATTATCTATATTTTTATCTTATCTTATTTTTAAACAATAAAAATGTTGGAGTTGACTGTCCCTATAATGATAGTCCATCGCTATATTTTGCACCACTATAGCAATACTTATTGAGGGTTGACCCATGTAAAATGCATGACAATTTTATTAACCTAAGAAAAGACCCAGAACATGCATTTTCCATATGTGTTTATTATTATTATTATTAATAATAATAATAAGAAGAAGAATGATGATGATGATGATTAATGCGTATCTCATTTTATAGGAAATTTGAATTTTGAATACTACAGTTGTTTGTGGCAAGGGGCAAAGAATCATATAAATAATTACAAAGACGTTTCTTCTTCGACATGTCTGAGATGCCTTCATAAGTTCCTTTGTTTTTGGCTCAGCACATTTAAATAGAATTTGATGGATGCTGGGCAGTGTTTTCAAAGGCTTACAGCCAGATAGAACCATCTGTCTTACAATCTGTATATTAAGCCTCAAGTTACACAACAAGATTTTTGTTGATCCTTGTGGTGCTTATAAAAAAAACTCAACACATTAAGCTAGATTAGAACTGTATAGCTGTATAGTTCATTTAGACAACTCTTTGATTATTTCAAAGCTCAATGTTGTCTAATTGAAAGAGCCACAGAAAAATGTTAATACTAGTTTAACACAAAATAATGCCAATACTAAAATACGTAAACTTTTGCTCAGCCTTGGCAGTATTCTCAAGAAAAAAATCATTTGTAGAATATTTAAATCCATTCCTCAAATATACCAGGTTTTCATTTCCAAATAGCCACCTGGTCATTGTCTCTTCCTTCCTTAGACATGAGATAGCCAATCAGCAGAACAGCCATTTTGATTCATAGTGTAAACATATGGACAACAGAAACCTGTAGAGGCATTATTTAACGTGAGGGGGCAAACAGTTTTTCTTTTATTCCAAAATTCATGACTGATATATTCTTGACACAGTCTTGACACCAAGATCACAGGGAACATAAAAAAGGTGCTGATTAAAATAATGATAAGAGTATATTAAAAAAAAATATATGAACAACAAATAAAGGAAACTATACCCCAAAAACAGCTATACAGAGTAGAGTATTAATATATACTAACAAAGTCAAATATTAAATCACAAATCTTGAAAACAAAAACAAAACAAATCTAGATTTTTTTTTCAAACATGAATCCACTGACTGTAACCTGAACAAATATATCTAAACATCCATGATGTGGCAATATATTCAAAAGGGATCCATTGCGGGATTGAGATTGCCAGTGAAAGATTTAAAATGACAAGATTGCAGATAAGTGTCAATGTAGGTGGACTTTTACAGACGTTGCGATCCCTATTATTTCCTATGGGAGTAACATAATCGCTTGTCAGAACAGAGAGATTTAGCCCACTTTTTGGAATATTTCCTCAAACCCACAGATTGGGAGATTGACAAGGCCAAAAAGGTAATTTCTCGTGGGTCTGATAATATATTGATCATCAGGGTCTATCACTCTACATATCTATCTATCTCTCTATCTCTCCATCTATCTATATGCAGTGTCCACTTATTAATAATTATTCTAACACATTTCCATCACCTTAAACATGACTTTATCAGGGGATCTCTGATGAAAGTGGCCACTGTTGGGGTGACAATTTTTCTAATCATGTTAGCTGGGATTTCTTTAGAGAGAATGAGTTGATAAGAATTTGTTTCACCTAACATATCAGTTAAGTGCTGAAGTTAGTATTTGATTTCAGAGGATTGTATATTATTGTTATTGCATATAATTTAATTGCATGGTTTTAAAATGGTTAAGTTAATGTTAAGTATAATTTGTAAATAAAAGGTCTGATTGGCAGACATCCCAACCTGCAAAAACTAATTTCAGGGAGGTGGCTTCACCCGCTACTGTGCCGCCCCCCTCTCCCAGTTAAATATATGAGCACATTGAAACCCTAAATAAGATAGAGACTTATAATTAAATTAGCTTCCCACTAAAGTCACATTAAAAAAAAAATAGTTTTATTGCACAACCACATACAACAAACCTATTTTCCATTGACCGTACGCTTGTTGAATGCTTAAATATTTTAGAATATGAAGTTTAATTACGTGCAGTAAATAAGGAAGTATTTGTGTTTTTATTTTATTAGAATAAGAGGGGGCTTTTTGGTTATTGGTGCATGCTTTGAAGGTTCTATAACGTCCTAGCAACTAAAGGCATTCCTTAAAGAAACACTTTTCCGGATTTGGGCCACATTGGATCATGGTACTTGGAGTTTCAGGGAGATTGCACTCCATTTGCTGGCATCAGGGAGCCGCTATTACAATCAGGGAGACTCCCTGAACTTCAGGTAGAGTTGGGATGTCTGGATTGGTGTCAATAGTGTAAGCAGTTATATATTGGAGGTAAGTGTAGATAGGAGAGTGATAGTGCCCAGCATCTCATTAAATCACCTGAAGGTGCTACACTTGTGAGTTTTAATATTCCTTTGTGAATTTGTTTTTTAATTTGAGATTACTACATCAAAAGGTGTCAAATTCTTTTGTTTTTAAGTTTTATTTTTAGGTTTGCTTACCATGAATTTTTGAGGTAATCATCTTTTTACGGATTGTAACAAGGAAGAAAATTATCAAGTGAATTACTTGAGCTGTATTTTTTTTCCATGTTTTTGGTTTTCTTATATGGAATATAAATGTTAAACTTTGAATAAAAGCTATAACAAACCTTCGGAATCAGTATAGTAATGTTCCTGTAGTTATTTGGGAAATGTATAAGCTCTTTAAAGTGTATTTTTATTTTATTTGTTTCCTACCTGCCTCTTTTTGTTCAGAAAGTTATATTAGTATCCAGCATATATTGTAACGCAGTACCAGAATTAAGTCTTGTGATCTCAAGCTGATGGGTAAAAGGCTCAGGAGTAGATTGCTATAGAAAGGGTGGTTGATTCATGGGTTAAACCTCCATTTGTGGTGGAAGTGAGCAATATTGTGAGGGAATTCAAGAATATTTGTGATATGCATAAGGCTGTCCTAAGCAGTAATTAAGCTTCCGCTACTCAAAGAAATATCAGCAAACTCAATCAGCCTTCTGATGCTTCTCTGCCTTCAAATGATTACTTTTTTTATGCATAAGTAAGGCATATTTTGTTTGTTCTGTATACTTAAAAGGACACAATTAAACTTTCATGATTCAGAAAGAACATGTAGTTTAAAGAGACTTTCCATTTTACTTCCAATATCAAATTGTGCACAGTCTTTCTGTATGCACATTGTTTGAGGAATAAGCTCCTACTGAGCATGTGCAAGAGTTCACAGTAAATGTATTTGAGTCTGTGATTGGCTGATGGCTGTCATGTGATACAAGGGCTGTCAAATTGAGTTAAATATTGAAATGTCAAATACATACTAAAAGAGAAGCGCTCTACCGGGAACAAACAACAGCTCGGTAGCTTGTTCTATGGCAAATTATCACCTAAGAGCAGCCTCATTTAGCCCAATTGTGCTTTTCACAGAGGAGAACTTTTCCTGAAGTGTATCAGTCTGATCCCCCAACAAGGTTTCAGTCCAGCCCCGAAATACCAGGCATTTCTATTTTGAACTAGGAACATGGCAACACCAGATGAAAATTTGTCAGAAAAAAAAACACTACTCATTTAAAATTCAGAGTAATTGCTATAGCATTGTCTTTTTATTATGCACTTGATGATTATGTATTCTACTGTATGTAATGGTCCTTTAAAGGGGACGTGAAACCCAAACTTTTTCATTCAGGCGGACAGACATCGCCAGAAATCAACCCGATCGAGTACGATAGGGTTGATTGACACCCCCCTGTTGGCGGCCCATTGACCTCGAGTCTGCAGGGGGCGGCGTTGCACCAGCAGCTTTTGTGAGCTGCTGGTGCAATGCTGAATACGGCGAGCATATTGCTCGCGGTATTCAGTGAGGTCTGGCAGACCTGATCCGCACTGTCGGATCAGGTCCTCCAGACTTTCTTAAATAGGGGCCAGAATATCTACACAACACTTTTACAATCTTTTCTTATGCCATATTCTAAAACTGTCTTATTTACACCATTATCATACTGCATTTCATTCCATTGTCCTCCCGATTACAGTAGAATTACATAATTAACAAGTACAGAATAAAAAGACAATGCAATAGCACTTACTCTGAATTTCAAATAAGCAGTAGATTCTTTTCTGACAAATTTATTTTTTCTCCCATTTTCCAGCCCCCTATATCATGTGACAAACATCAGCCACTCACAGACTAGTATACGTATACCCTGTTAGCTTTTGCTCAGTAGGACCTTGTTCCTCAGAAAGTGTGAATATAAAAAGACTGTGCAAAATTTGATTTTGGAAGTAAATTGGAAAGAGCATGATCTATCTGAATCATAAAAGTGTGTTTTAACTTGAGTGTCCCTTTAACCAACCCATATTCTGTCTCTTCCCTTCTATCTCCTTTATCTCTTATCTAATGAGTGAAAGAGTTCTAGCATACCATCAGTACTGCAGTCTAATTTCTTATGTTTAGTAGTTTAGTTTGGCATCCGATTTCATTGAGATATCATCAATATTTGGTAACACAAAAAGACATGATCAGTTATGTTATTGATGTAGTCTGTGTCTTATATGAAGCAAACTATTATTTAATTCATTATAACTCTTGTGAGATATATCTTCAACATAGGCTAAAGAGTAAGACATTTAAAACTGTGGGCTATAATTCTCTTTTTGTCTTTTTACTATGCATAACCACACATTTGTTTTTCTCAAATCTTATCTACTTAGCAGATGTTAAAGGGATTGATTGTAGTCTCAATCAAATTCTGCTTTCCTGTATTTGAAACATATTTTCATTTTAAAATATTGCATAGTATTAAGATTCCACATTTTCAAAAGAGTGCGAGTGTATACACCAACAATCTCTGAGAATCTTGTGAGTGCACAGTCACCAGCTATCTTGCCATTTCAGCAACTTATATCTGTGCACGAGCTGCCTGAGAACCATAGTTGTGGCTTGTGCACAAAAGCGTACGCTTGACGTAAAAAAAATAAAAATAAAAAAAGTTAAAGATGTTAGAAAAGATAAATGTGTTGGCTGTAGGAGAAGGGATAAAAAGTAATATTTTTAATTATAACATTACAAATAAGTTGTAGGCTTAATGCAGGTAAGTAACCCTTAGAAGTAAGCTAGCCAGCCCAGCTGTCTTGTATATCAAGGTGATATATAAGAGCTGGCAATTCTTGGCAGTGCCCTCTCCTCATTCATCTGGTCCATAATATGTATTTTATAAATGTTACTTGTTGTATATTATATATATGTATATAGGACTGTGGGATCTGTTGGCGCTCTACAAATAAATAATAATAATAATACGTAGTTTAAAGGGATAGTCTGGGCTAATATGAAATTCAAGTTTTGATTAGAATCCTTTTTGCAGTGCAAGTGCATTAGAAAATTGCTTGTGGGTTGTGGGAAAATCTACCTTTGCTGATACAGTGCATAGGGCATAAGAAGCATATTGTATGCCTCAAACACCTTTATCCTTGTCAGAGAACGGTAATGTGCATAATACTGGGATGTCCAAATAGTAACTATACTAAAGTAAAAATAGTTGTGCAATTTTGCTAAATGATATTTTAAGACAAACATTTAAAAATAATAGTTTATAAACCTAAAATATGTAAAATTCTTAAAGGGCCAAAATACCCAAATGTTTAAACACTTTAAAGTGATGCAGCATAGCTGTAAAAAGCTGACTAGAAAATATCACCTGAACATCTCTATGTAAAAAAGAAAGATATTTTACCTCAAAAGTTCCCCTCAGTAGCCACCTCCCATTGTAAAGGATTTCTAAGCAGCATATTAGTGTGTCTGTCCTGAGACAGCTAAAAGGATGAGCCTCGTGAACTCTCATATTATTTCACCAATCAGGTAAAGGAAGCTTACTATGAAATCTCATGAGAGTTAAGTCAAATCTCATGAGATCACAGTAAGAGTTCATGACCTCAGCACTGCTGATGCTGATTGGCTGCTGTTCATTTCTTCGTTTTTTTTATTTTTTTACCTGCAGCTGGTAGCAGCTGAGTATAACTTTTTACACAGAACTTACTCAGCTGAGCTGAGGAAATTGTGAGGTAAAATATCTTCCTTTTTTACATAGAGATGCTCAGGTGACATTTTCCTGTCAGCTTTTTATAGTTATACTTCATCAGTTTCAAGTGATTTAGCATATGAGTATTATGTCCCTTTAATAGTTATGGTTCATTAAGTTATATCTGCTTTAAATGTAAAAACAAAAATCACAAAATGCATGTAAAAAATGAGTTTTTAGAGATTTGTTACCCTACAAATATCAGTAAGAATACAACAAATTAAACATTCTTGCAAATGATCTATAATATTTTCAAAGTACATTTTACCCATTAGGTAACTAAGACTCCTTTAAGAATGTCAACTACCAGCAGCAGATCTAAATAAATGGTTAAGTTAAAGCTTTGCTTTATCATATGCACTGAGATATAGTAAATTTATGTTTTGGACATAATGAAGTTTCCTGAAATCAATGGCCTTGTTTTGCAATTAGTGAACAAGCAAGTCAAGTAATTGTTGCAGCCTTTCAATAAGCTATATCTGTTGAATTGTAATAACGGTGACAAGCTATTGAATTCCATACCTCCAAAGAAATAGCTGCTTCCAGTCTGGAACTGAAGAGGGCTATTTGTTCTTACAGATGAAGCCTCATCACCATCAATTGTTAAAACAGCAAAGTTTTCTTTAGCCATGAACCGTACTTCATGCCATTGGCCATCATTGAGACCAGAACCTACAGAAAAATAAAAAAAACACAATTAAAAATAAAAACATAACAAATACACTAATAAATACACTCTCAAATTACTAACCAATTGGCTTTCAGAGAATACATTGCTAAGCAAAGAGTTCTAGTATTGTCAGCAACAATGTTAAATGTTCAGTAAAGTCAAAATTAAACTTTCATAATTATGACAGAGCATGTTAATATAAACAACTTTGCATTTTACTATTATTATCTAATATGTTTTGATCTCTTGGTATCCTTTGTTGAAAATCATACCTAGGCAGTCTCTGGGGTAGCAATGCAGTAGTGGGAGCTTTCTGCTGTTTGGTGGCTACTCATGTATGCCTTTTTAACATTGGCTAGCTCCTAGTAGTGCATTGTTGTTCCTCCAATTAAAGGGACACTGTACCCAAAATATTTATTTTGTAATTCAGATAGAGCATGCAATTTTAAGCAACTTTCTAATTTACTCCTATTATCATTTTTTCTTCGTTCTCTTGCTATCATTATTTGAAAAAGAAGGCGACTAAGCTTTATTTTGGTTTCAGTACTCTGGACAGCACTTTTTTATTGGTGGATGAATTTATCCACCAATCAGCAAGGACAACCCAGGTTGTTCACCAAAAATGGGCCAGCATCTAAACTTACATTCTTGCATTTCAAATAAAGATTCCAGGAGAAAGAAGAAAATTTGATAATAGGAGTAAATTAGAAAGTTGCTTAAAATTTCATGCTCAATCTGAATCACAAAAGAAAATTTTTGGGTACAGTGTCCCTTTAAGGATACCTAGAGAATGAAGCAAATTTGATAATAAAGTAAATAGTAAATATGGAAGATGTTTAAAACTGTTTGCTCTACTTAAATCAGGAAAGACATTTTTTGGCTTTTGGTAGTCTAGTCTGTTAATAGTTAGAGAACATTTGCTACAAAAAAATTAAGAGGCTCATATAGTTGACAAAATATTTTATTTTGGTGCAAAATATATTTTACTTAATCTGCTTAAAGGGATACTGAACCCAAATTTTTTAATTCACGATTCTAAGCAACTTTCTAATTTACTCCTATTATCATTTTTTCTTTGTTCTCTTGGTATCTTTAATTGAATGATTTTTGCGCTTGTTGGGTTGTGCTAGTATTATGAGTTGAAAGTAAACTGTTTTCACCCTAGCGGTAACCCGACGAGTGCAAAAAAATGTGCACATTCACGTATTCCCCCATAGAAGTCATTGGTGAAAACCCCACTCTCGTGCTAACACAATCGCATATCCTCATTTGCGCTAACCCGACACATGAATATGAATATTTCACATTCCAATGTTCTTCAAATAATAGAATATATTCTATTTATTCCTAAATCCAAATTTCTCTGAAGTCGCTGTAATGAGTCTAGCATAAATCGCGATTGCACTCACACAATCACATTTACTATCAACTCGCAATACGAGCGGTAAGCCCAAATAGCGCAAACCTTCACAATATACCCCTTATTGCTTAGTATCTATACTATAATTGCGTTTGTAATGTCCGTCGCCGTCGGCAGTTGCACGCGCATTCCTCAATGGAATGTTGGCAGCGTGAGAACAAAAAAAGAATTCACCTGGATTCTTTTACCACCCTTCCACTTTCGGAAGCCACTGGGATGCAGCAAAGCTGCATCCAGGTGAATTCCGAAAATGGCAGGGTGGTGAAAGAATCCACCGAAGGATTGGCTGACATTTTCAAATCAGCAAATAGGATGAGAGTAAGTGAAATCTTATTGGTTGGTGAACCGCCAATAGGATGAGAGCAAGTGAAATTCTATTGGCTGTTCACCAACCAATAAAATTTCACTTGCTCTCATCCTACTGACTGATTTGAAAATGTCAGCCAATAGGAATGCAAGGTACTCCAATAAATATGGGGTACCTTGCATTTAATCTTCAGTGTGCGGTGGACGATTGCATGAAGAGGAACCTCCACGCCACCATGGAGCACCGCCACTGGGAACCGCTGCAAAGGACCATCACCGCCAAGGATCATTGCCGCCACCGAGGATCGCCACATCTGGAAACACTGCTTCGCATTTCCGCTCCGCGCCGCCTTCCTTGTGGATAAAGATGATGGATCCGTCTGGAAGAAGATCTTCCCTGCCGGAATTCAGGAACGGTGTATAGCAACTAGCTGGTTAGACTTAGGTTTTTTAAGGTTTTTTTTAGGGGGATGGGCAGTAAAATAGCTAAATGCCCTTTTAAGGGCAATGCCCAAACAAATGCTGTTTTCAGGGCAATGGGTAGTTTAGGTTTTTTTAGTGTTAGGTTTTTTATTTTGGAGGGTTTGGTGGGTGGGGGGGGTTTACTGTTAGGGGGGACTTTGTGTATTTTTTGTAAAAGAGCTGATTATCTTGGGGCAATGCCCTGCAAAAAGCCCTTTTAAGAGCTACTGGTAGTTTATTCTTAGAGTAGGGGGTGTTTTTATTTGGGGGGGCTTTTTTATTTTCATAGGGATTAGGTTTCATTTTGTTAAATTTGGTAATTTGATTTTTTATTTTATGTAATGTTAGCCTTTTTTTATTTTTTGTAAACTTATTTTTTTTTATTTTTTGTAACTTTAGAATGTATTAGTTTAGATAATTTGGGTTAATTAAGGGGGTGTTAGGTTAGGGGGTGTTAGGTTAGGGGGCTTATTGCTACAACTGTAGCTTAAATATTTAAATAAAAGAAGAGTTGCAAAATAGGTTGTTTCTACATCTATAGTTTAAAAAATAATTAGACTGCCCTCTGGGCAGGCTTATCGACTAGTAGTAAACTATAATGCTTAAGACACATTAGTGTCCTACCATGGGGAAAAAAAAGTAAGTAAAAAATGATTACAAATAGAAAAAAGTAATATTGATAACAGTAGTAAAATTTATAGGAAATTTTCTTATTTTGTATTTAACTGAGCTTGCAACATTCCATGACACTAATGTTCTGACACATATCTGTATGAATTGCTTAAAGGGTCATGATAACCAAATGTTTAAACACTTGAAAGTGATGCAGCATAGCTGTAAAAGGTTGACTAGAAAATATCATCTGAACATCTCTATGTAAAAAAGAAAGATATTTTACCTCAAAAGTTCCTCAGTAGCCACATCCCATTGTAAAGGACTTCTAAGCAGCAAATCAGTATGTCTGTCCCGGGTCAGCTAAGGGGTTGAGCCTTGTGCACACTCATCTTATTTCCCTATTCAGTTTAAGTTTACAATGAAATCTCATGAGAGTTTAGTCAAATCTCATGAGATCACAGTAAAAGAGTTCATGACCTCAGCACTGCTGATGCTGATTGGCTGCAGTTCATTTCTTCATTCTTTTTTTTTTTTTTTACCTGCAGCTGGGCAGCAGCTGAGTATAACTTTTTACACAGAACTTACTCTGCTGAGCTGAGGAAATTGTGAGGTAAAATATCTTCCTTTTTTACATAGAGATGCTCAGGTGATATTTTCCTGTCAGCTTTTTACAGTTATACTGCATCAGTTTCAAGTGATTTAGCATATGAATATTATGTCCCTTTAATAAAGGACCATTAAACACAATAGAACTGCATAACCAACAAATCAATAATAAAAAAACAATGCAAAAGCACTTAGTTGGATTTCAAATGAGTAGTAGATTAATTTCACACATTTCAAAGTTAGTTCAATTTTCATACCCACTGCATTATTTGACAGCCATCAGCCAATCGCAACATCTATATACTTATGTTCTGTGAATTCTTGCACATGCTCAATAGGATCAAATAAAAAGACTGTGCACATTTAGATAATAGAAGTGAATTGGACAGTTGTTTAAAATTGTGTGCTCTGTCTGAATCATGAAAACTTAATTTAAACTTTGGTGTTTCTTTAATGATGAGTTACAAGCTTACGCCTAGATTACGAGTTTTGCGGTAAGAGGGGTGCGTTGCTAACTTGCAGTTTATTCTCACTGCTCACTTACCTGCAGTCCTGGTATTACAGGTTTTTACAAACCCTGCGTTAACAGGCAAGAAGTGAGCGTAGAGCAAAATTGAGCTCCACACTGCACTACAATACCAGCGCTGCTTAAGTCAGCAGTGTGCTGGTTGTACATGCTCGTGCACGATTTTCCCATAGACATCAATGGGGAGAGCCGGCTGAGAAAAAGTCTAACACCTGCAAAAAAGCAGCGTAAAACTCATTAATGCAGCCCCATTGATTCCTATGGGGAAATAAAATGTATGTTTACACCTAACACCCTAACATGAACCCCGAGTCTAAACACCCCTAATCTTACACTTATTTACCCCTAATCTGCCATCCCTGACATCGATAACACCTACATTATACTTATTAACCCCTAATCTGCCACTCCAGACATCGTTGCCATTATAATAAACATATTAACCCCTAAACCACCACACCCCCACCTCGCAAACATTAGTTAAATATTATTAACCCCTAATCTGCAGTCCCTAACATCGCTGCCACCTATCTACATTTATTAACCCCTAATCTGCTGCCCCCAACGTCGCCGACACTATACTAAATGTATTAACCCCTAAACCCTAACACCCACTAACTTAAATATAATTCAAATAAATCTAAAGAAAACCTACAATTATTACCTAAATTATTCCTATTTAAAACTAAATACTTACCTATAAAATAAACCCTAAACTAGCTACAATATAACTAATAGTTACATTTTAGCTAGCTTAGGTTTTATTTTTATTTTACAGGCAAGTTTGTATTTATTTTAACTAGGTAGAATAGTTACTAAATAGTTATTAACTATTTCCTAACTACCTAGCTAAAATAAATACAAATTGACATGTAAAATAAAACCTAACCAAAGTTACACTAACACCTAACACTACACTACAATTAAATCAATTACCCAAATGAAATACAATTAAATAAATTAAATAAAATTAGCTAAATTACAAAAAAAAAACTAATTTAGAGAAAATAAAAAACAAATTACAAGATCTTTAAACTAATTACACTTAATCTAATAGCCCTATCAAAATAAAAAGCCCCCCCCCAAAATAAAAAAAAACCCTAGCCTAAACTAAACTACGATTGCCCCAAAGAAATCAGCTCTTTTACCTGAAAAAAAATACAAACAACCCCCCAATAGTAAAACCCACCACCCACACAACCAACCCCCCAAATAAAACCCTAACTAAAAAAAGCTAAGGTCCCCATTGCCCTGAAAATGGCATTTGTATGGGCATTGCCCTTAAAAGGGCATTTAGCTCTATTACTGCCAAAAGTCCCTAACCTAAAAATAAAACCCACCCAATACACCCTTACAAAATCCTAACACCAACCCCCGAAGATTCACTTACCAGGAGAAGTCTTCATCCAAGCGGCAAGATGTCCTCAAGGAAGCCAGCAGAAGTGGTCCTCCAGATGGGCAGAAGTCTTCACCCAGAAGGCATCTTCATCCTTTTGACGCGGAGCGGCTCCATCTTTAAGACATCCGGCACGGAGCATCCTTTTCCAATGATGTCTTCTTGCTGAATGAAGGTACCTTTAAATGATGTCATCCAAGATGGTGTCCCTTAGATTCCGATTGGCTGATAGAATTCTATCAGCCAATCGGAATTAAGGTTGAAAAAATCCTATTGGCTAATGCAATCAGCCAATGGGATTGAACTTCAATCCTATTGGCTGATCAATCAGCCAATAGGATTGAGCTTGCATTCTATTGGCTGTTCCAATCAGACAATAGAATGCAAGTTCAATCCTATTGGCTGATTGGATCAGCCAATAGTATTTTTTCAACCTTAATTCCGATTGGCTGATAGAATTCTATCAGCCAATCGGAATCTAAGGGACACCATCTTGGATGACGTCATTTAAAGGTACCTTCATTCAGCAAGAAGACGTTGGAAGAAGAGGATGCTCCGCGCCGGATGTCTTGAAGATGGAGCCGCTCCGCGTCGGACGGATGAAGATAGAAGATGCCGTCTGGGTGAAGACTTCTGCCCGTCTGGAGGACCACTTCTGTCCATCTGGAGGACCACTTCTGCCAGCTTCCTTGAGGACATCTTGCCGCTTGGATGAAGACTTCTCCTGTTAAGTGAATCTTCGGGGGTTAGTGTTAGGATTTTTTAAGGGTGTATTGGGTGGGTTTAATTTTTAGGTTAGGGCTTTGGGCAACAATAGAGCTAAATGCCCTTTTAAGGGCAATGCCCATCAAAATGCCCTTTTCAGGGCAATGGGGAGCTTAGGTTTTTTAGTTAGGGTTTTATTTGGGGGGTTGGCTGTGTGGGTGGTGGGTTTTACTGTTGGGGGGGTTGTTTGTATTTCTTTTTCAGGTAAAAGAGCTGATTTCTTTGGGGCAATGCCCGCAAAAGGCCCTTTTAAGGGCTATTGATAGTTTAGTTTAGTTTAGGCTAGGTTTTTTTATTTTGATAGGGCTCTTAGATCAGGTGTTTGTTTTTTATTTTCTGTAATTTAGTTGTTTTTTTGTTGTAATTTAACTAATTTTATTTGATTTATTTAATTGTATTTTATTTAGGTAATTGATTTAATTGTAGTGTAGTGTTAGGTTTTAGTGTAACTTAGGTTAGGTTTTATTTTACAGGTATTTATTTTAGCTAGGTAGTTAGTAAATAGTAACTATTTTTTTTTTAAAATAATTTTTATTGAGGTAATGAGCAGTAACAAAAACAGGAAATATGTCCAGATACATATCAAACTTGAGAGGAACATCTTTACAATTCTCATACAGAAAATAGGTTTGGTGTAAGACATTAAGGTAGCAGTATTACAATTATAAATACCATGTCTACTAGATATATGCAAATAAGGACTTAAACCAAATAGAGTAACTAGTTCACCAATGAGAGTATAATTTTTGGCAAAGATTATAAGAGTATGTCTGAAATGTGGATAATAAGATGTATGATATATAGGATTGAGAGTGGATATAAAAGACTTGTGTGTGGAAGAGATGAGTAACTGGAACATATAATAATGAGACCTCTTTTTATAACCTTTGATTTGGTAAGGATAAGGATAGTCCCCAAATTACTATGGAAACCATAGAGTACTTTATCTATTCAGAATGAATTGGACTAAAATGGGGATTTATATGATGGGTTTCTTTGGGGGAAGGGAAATTCAGCGGGCAAAAGCCGCTCTAGATGGGAAAGGGGAGAGGGGGCAGCGGAGTCTGTTAGGATGGCAATCTGGGGGAGCTTTTGGGTCTCTAGGTATATTGAGTATAGAACATGTGAAGGAACTTCCTGAAGAAATGATGTATAGGAGGGGTAAGCGTGTGAGTAGTTGCGCCATAAATTTTAATAATATATATGCCTCTAGATAGCTATAGGAGGACAAGGTAGGATAAGGGAAGATATATGCACGTGGGACTCAGGTAGGTAATATTTTAAGCCCTGATTTACTAATTGTAGCAGATTATTAATGTATCCCTAGGGAGCTGAGGAAGTCAGGCGAAAAAAACTAAGAGTATTCCTCATTGGTGGAAAGTAATTATGAGGTATACGCTGGTCAGTGTACAGATATAATGACCCTCCTAGTACCATATACCCATGGTGTAGTAATTAAGCCTAAAGGTCATCGTCAGTACAATTCCATAGGGAAGAGGTGTCTCTGTACATCTTTGGTCGCTCATGTAGTAGGTTTAAGATTGTGTTCATATAAGCATACAATTAAGGTACAAAGGTATAACATGTATATATATATATATACAGGGAGTGCAGAATTATTAGGCAAGTTGTATTTTTGAGGATTAATTTTATTATTGAACAACAACCATGTTCTAAATGAACCCAAAAAACTCATTAATATCAAAGCTGAATAGTTTTGGAAGTAGTTTTTAGTTTGTTTTTAGTTATAGCTATTTTAGGGGGATATCTGTGTGTGCAGGTGACTATTACTGTGCATAATTATTAGGCAACTTAACAAAAAACAAATATATACCCATTTCAATTATTTATTTTTACTAGTGAAACCAATATAACATCTCAACATTCACAAATATACATTTCTGACATTCAAAAACAAAACAAAAACAAATCAGTGACCAATATAGCCACCTTTCTTTGCAAGGACACTCAAAAGCCTGCCATCCATGGATTCTGTCAGTGTTTTGCTCTGTTCACCATCAACATTGCGTGCAGCAACAACCACAGCCTCCCAGACACTGTTCAGAGAGATGTACTGTTTCCCTCCTTGTAAATCTCACATTTTATGATGGACCACAGGTTCTCAATGGGGTTCAGATAAGGTGAACAAGGAGGCCATGTCATTAGATTTTCTTCTTTTATACCCTTTCTTGCCAGCCACACTGTGGAGTACTTGGACGCGTGTGATGGAGCATTGTCCTGCATGAAAATCATGTTTTTCTTGAAGGATGCAGACTTCTTCCTGTACCACTGCTTGAAGAAGGTGTCTTCCAAAAACTGGCAGTAGGACTGGGAGTTGAGCTTGACTCCATCCTCAACCCGAAAAGGCCCCACAAGCTCATCTTTGATGATACCAGCCCAAACCAGTACTCCACCTCCACCTTGCTGGCGTCTGAGTCGGACTGGAGCTCTCTGCCCTTTACCAATCCAGCCATGGGCCCATCCATCTGGCCCATCAAGACTCACTCTCATTTTATCAGTCCATAAAACCTTAGAAAAATCAGTCTTGAGATATTTCTTGTCCCAGTCTTGATGTTTCAGCTTGTGTGTCTTGTTCAGTGGTGGTCGTCTTTCAGCCTTTCTTACCTTGGCCATGTCTCTGAGTATTGCACACCTTGTGCTTTTGGGCAATCCAGTGATGTTGCAGCTCTGAAATATGGCCAAACTGGTGGCAAGTGGCATCTTGGCAGCTGCACGCTTGACTTTTCTCAGTTCATGGGCAGTTATTTTGCGCCTTGGTTTTTTCCACACGCTTCTTGCGACCCTGTTGACTATTTTGAATGAAACGCTTGATTGTTTGATGATCACGCTTCACAAGCTTTGCAATTTTAAGAGTGCTGCATCCCTCTGCAAGATATCTCACTATTTTTGACTTTTCTGAGCCTGTCAAGTCCTTCTTTTGACCCATTTTGCCAAAGGAAAGGAAGTTGCCTAATAATTATGCACACCTGATATAGGGTGTTGATGTCATTAGACCACACCCCTTCTCATTACAGAGATGCACATCACCTAATATGCTTAATTGGTAGTAGGCTTTCGAGCCTATACAGCTTGGAGTAAGACAACATGCATAAAGAGGATGATGTGGTCAAAATACTCATTTGCCTAATAATTCTGCACTCCCTGTGTATATATATATATATATATATATATATATATATATATATATATATATATATGCAAAATACAGACATATTAGTGCAATGTCACATACACGTGTCATGAGAACCAAATAGCTACAAGAGATAATGTAATATAGACACGCCAGTGTAGTGTGATATACATGTGCTATGCCAGTTAGATCTCTGGAGAAGGTAATGTAATTCACAGGCATATTAGCATAGTGTAATACACGTGAGTTATGAAGAGTAAATATCTAGAAAAAGCAATATACAGCACAGTCACACTAGCATAGTGTGGTATATGAGTATCATAGGAACCATACATCCAAGGGATGTAGTATAGGACCCAGGCATATTAGTGTGACATACTTGTGTCCTAAGAGCTAGATATCTAGAGAAGGTAATATAGGACACAGACCAGTGCCAGGTAGTATACAGTAATATTATGTCAGATGATATTTATATAGAGCCCACTTTTGGATTACAGGAACTACTAATGAATTGTAAAAATAGTGGGCTAGAAAAGTTCTAGTGAGTTCACAGTAGAAAACCTTAGGATTATAAAGGGTATATGGGACTATTATTAATTATCTAAAATATGAGATATATGACCACAGTTTGTAGTAATCTGAATTATTGGCCGGGATATAAATGGCTAATTTTTGGCATGCGTAAGAACATATGAGATATCATGTAACAAGCAGGTAAGATAAGAGTATTCATATAGCTCTAAAGTGTAGTGAGACCTGTGGAGTTAGGTCAATATTTTGGCTATGCGAGTATGAGAACAGAAGATAATACATTTCTATGCTGCATAGTAACCTTAGTGCTCCCTTGTGATATAGATACCAAGAGGTAATAAATAAGAACTGGCCTGATAGACGAACAGTGAGGCTGTGGGAGACTACAGGCTTATAATGGTTAACGTGGGGAGTGTATAGGAAAGGAGACTTTGAAAGGCTTTAAGATTAAGCTTATTAAGTTCAGTTTCCAGAGTGATGATTTTAATAAAAAAAAGAAAAAGGAGTATTGATATACACGTTATAAACAGGACAACTCTGTAAAATCAAACATGATATGAGACTAACCCAGCCTATAAACAACTATGAACTTTTAAACTAGCCTATATAGCCTCTACGATATGTATCATAATGGATGCATGTATAAACAGTGGAGTTCTTTATCCAACTATTGTTGCCAGAAGGCCTGAGTAGGAAGCGATGGGTTGCAGTCGCTGGACTCGAGGAGGACTCATCATGGGACTCATCTTTTATATGTGAAGAATGAAGAGGCTAGTAGAGCTCCGTTATATAGGAGAGCCTCCACAGTTCCCAAGTGTCTGCCGTTGTCAGATCTCATCTTCTGCATTTGACAATCATCTCCTAAGGTAATGTTCACTAATGAGCTCTGCCTGGTCTCTAGAGCGTTAGCTCCAATAGCCGGGGAAATGGCAGAAGTGCCTCTATGATCACTACAATCTACCAGATTGGCTGCATCTCCCAGCTCCGCGGGACACTCACCACCGCTGGAGCAGGAAGCCGGTCTCTCCGTTGAAGCGAGTGTTTGCTGTAATGGCCGGACATCACATTCCAAGGAAGCAGGTTGGTGAGCGCCCGTGTATGGGTGATTGAAACCGTGGTAATTTTCGGGTCCTTGCAAGTCAAACGAGAAGGAGCCGACTGGTAGGTTACTCACATGCTGTGACCTCCTCATGCTGGGTTCACATTCCTCTCCTGTAGAATTTCGATCGGAGATAAGTTCTGTCTGCAGCATGAGGAAGTGGGTGTTGAGCTTTTCCCCCAACTGCTGAAGCAGTAGTATTATCTCCGTCATTTTGGGCATGGGTCAGCTTTATGATGGCGCAGCAAACCCACTGAGTAATTAGCCTTATAGGTAGTTATGCAGAGTGTTGTTGCAGTGTATAGGAGTAGAGCTGCTCATTGATAAGATTACTGCTGCTCATGAGCCACGTTGTCGCATAGCTCTCCAGACAATGGTGTGTAATGCCGCGTGGTTGTCCTCAGATAAAAGAGCTAGATCTCCTGTAGATTTCTGTGCCTCTATCTATCCCTTAGTTCAATGATTGGTGCTATTCCTTATAAATCTTAGTTCCCAGAACAATTTGTGGAAATTTATATGGATAAAAGCTATTATAAAGTATATAAAGTCAGGAGCTACATCAGGACACGTCTTGCTCCCTTGATTGCTAGCCCCGCCCCCCAGTTAATAACTAATTAGTAACTATTCTACCTAGTTAAAATAAATACAAACTTGTCTGAAAAAATAAAAATAAACCCTAAGCTAGATACAATGTAACTATTAGTTATATTGTAGCTAGCTTAGGGTCTATTTTATAGGTAAGTATTTAGTTTTAAATAGGAATAATTTAGTTAATGATGGTAATTTTATTTAGATTTATTTAAATTATATTTAAGTTAGGGGCTGTTAGGGTTAGGGTTAGACTTAGGTTTAGGGGTTAATAAATTTAGAATAGTGGTGGCGACGTTGGCAGCTTAGGGGTTAATAAGTATAATGTAGGTGGCGGAGATGTTAGGGGCGGCAGATTGGGGGTTATTAATATTTAACTAGTGTTTGTGAGGCGGGAGTGCGGCAGTTTAGGGGTTAATATGTTTATTCTAGTAGCGGCGTTGTCCGGGCCGGCAGATAAGGGGTTAATAATTTTATTTTAGTTTTGCGATGCGGGAGGGCCTTGGTTTAGGGGTTAACAGGTAGTTTATGGGTGTTAGTGTACTTTTTAGCACTTTAGTTATGATTTTATGCTACAGCTTTGTACCATAAAACTCTTAACTCCTGACTTTAAAATGCGTTAGGAATCTTGGAGGTAGAGGGTGTACCGCTCACTTTTTGGCCTCCCAGGACAAACTCGTAATATCGGCGCTATGCAAGTCCCATTGAAAAAAGACTTTACGAAATGTACGTAAGTTGGTTTGCGGTAAGGCCAAAAAACTGTGCGGTGCCCCTAAACCTGCAAGACTTGTAATACCAGTGGGCGTAAAAAAGCAGTGTTAGGACCTGTTAACGCTGCTTTTTTTACCTTAACGCAAAATTCGTAATCTAGCCGTTAGTGAGGCCCAGTAACCTTCATTTATGAACCTATGTACATTGAATTTAGCCCATTATTTGCATAATGTTGACAATAAAAACAATACTGTCCAGTGGTACAAAAGACGTATAACACTTTATTTAGACTTTGATTTGCATGTTCTTGTTTCAAAATTATATTTCTGCAGAACATTTCGTATGACTTTACAGTCATCTATAGATCTGTTAAATGAATTATCTATAAAAATGTTGCTTACTTCATGTCCTCAAGTAAAAAAAGAAAATTTTAACGTGTTTAAATTCTGCGCTTTCAAATGAATGATATACAATGTTTGAGTAATTTTTAAGTTTTGCAGTATCACTATATAGGAAGTGGTGGTTTTGTCTTAAGTTAATTTTAAAGGAATAGTCAAAATTAAACTTTCATGATTCAGATAGAGCATGCAATTTTAGGCGACTTTTTAATTTACTCCTTTTATCAAATGTTCTTCATTCTCTTGGTATCTTTATTTGAAAAAGCAAAAATATAAGCTTAGGAGCTTGCCAATTTTTGGTTCTGAACCTGGGAAGCCACCTATCAGCAAGCGCTACCCAGGTGCTGAATCATGAAAGTTTAATTTTGACTAGACTATTCCTTCCAAATAAATTTTCAGGATTTCTTGTAAAATTCTCTTCCTCTATTGTTTAAATCTTCTTTAAAATCTACCTCTTCAGAGACACCTCATAAGTTTATTTCTCATCCAAGACCAATTCTCTAAGCCATAAACTTGTTTCTACCGCTCACCTTTTGTCTCACTAGGGAACAAAGCCATTTAATCCTTGTGTCCCCGTTTGCCTTCCACATTGTGCGTTTTAGTATTGTAACCCCCTTTATAGCTCTGCAATCTATAGTAATAATAATAGTGACTCAAACAACTGATTGCCATTAACTCTAGTAGGGTTTATAATTGTATTTAGTATTCATAGCACTGTTGTACAAAAATGTTTCTAATTGGTTCATGAGATGTTAACAAACTCATATGGCTGCATGTTATAGATATACTAATTTCTCTGTCAGTTTATTATATTTATATTTAGGATATCTGTTTTGAGTCTAGATTCTCTGATCTCAGTGCACCATATACATATGTTTAGGTTATTCCTTGTGCCTCTATTGTTGCACAAATATTTAGCCTCTTTATCAGGAAATCAGTAAACTGGCCTCGACAACAAAGGACATATTAAAGGCTACAGTTGCTTTTGAATAGGATCATGAATGCATTTTCTATTGTCTTGGAGAAGCATCCATTTTCCTGCTTAAAGGCCCTTTTTTTAAAATGTTAATCTGCTGTTTGCTGTTCTGAAGTTTCCTGACTCCTTGGTATTTCAGTTTCTTGCCAGTTTATCTGATGAAAACTACTTCTTAACTCCTGACTTCTGATTATAGTATTCTGATCTGACATTTAGCAAGTCCTAACAATGTGCTTGCTCTATTGCTTTACTTTGCCTTCAACTTTCTATCACCTGTTACTACATTAACAGAATGCCACAATATGAGTATAAAAAAATCAATATAAGCCAAAATACTTACATTGTTCAAAATATATACAGTAGATAGATAGATAAATAGATAGATATATAGATAGACAGATATACACAGTTTCAACTAGCAGGACAAAATTAAGGGCCAGTCTACTTATTAACCATTCCCCAGCTTTGCATAACCAACATTGTTACATTAATATACTTTATAACCTCTAAGTTTGCCTGTTACTAAACCCTTGCAGATCACCCTTTATCTCAGTGCAATTTATTACCTTTTTAAATCTTTCAAAAGAGCCAGACAGTGTTAGTTCATGTGGGCCATATAGATAACATTGTACTCATTCCCGTAGAGAATGAACCAGCACTGATTGACTAAAATGCAAGATTGAAAAAGCACTGAGATAAGGGGCAGTCTGTACTTGGCTAAAATACAAGTAATCATAGAGGTAAAAAGAATATTAATAAAACAGTGTTGGTTATGCAAAATTGGGGAATGGGTAATAAAGGGATTATCTATCTTTTTAAACAATAACATAAATAAAATAAAAAAAACATATTTTATGTAAGAATTTAACTGATAAATGCTTTTCTTTCATAATGGCAAGAGTCCATGAGCTAGTGACGTATGTGTAACATATGCCTGCCTGATATCACTGTCCCTTTAAGACTGCCTACCCTGCTACTGACAATCATACTGTTTGGGGAGTATCTGCATTCAACTTACCTGCCTAATTAATTAATCATTCATGCACCTGATTTCCTCAGCCTCTTTTTAAACCATCTCAGGCCTAATGTGCATTGCATTAGCTTTAAAGTTTTGTTCCAGAACAGAGGTCTGACTGTTCCAGCATGGATTTTACAAGCATATTTTAACTACAGCCTTTCCTTTTAGCTATGCTTAAAATCATCTAATCGCAAGTATCCATATAAATCCATTTTGTTTCCTGGACACTGCTACTTAACAAACTCTGAACGTATTCTAATTACAAGTATGCATTTGGTTATAATCACTCTCTAATTGCTACAACAGCATCTTACTCAGAACTTTATAACTATTCTCTGCTACAAGTTATCATAGCTGAAATATCCTCCTCCAAATATGTTAATATATTCAGAACTCTGCATCTATGTGTTCAGTTAAACTGCTTTCCTGTGATTCTCTAATATATGCACAAACAGTATTTAATGCCTTAAACTTGCAACTTGTCTATCACCTGTGCTGCTCTGCTTATTACTGACATACAGCTCTATATAGTATTATGCACTGTGAACCTGCAACAAACCTTAGTTTGCATCTATGAGTCAATCGTCTACCATTTTACTCTGAAGCCTGAGCATCTTACATTGTTATATTTTTCACTGAATCCTGCAGCTTCTCCTATTAACTATGTCACAGTATCAATTTATGTTTCCATTGAAGCCAGAATATATTGCATTCATATTTTTCACTTTCCATGAATTCTACAATAACTTCTTGCAACTATGAATCACAGAATATCATCTATCCACGTCCAGGATACTCTTCCCCGGGTCAGGGGTCAGTGTCTCCTATTCCCTACCACTGCCCAGAGGGTCTGTGTCCTGAGCGCATATATACCAGAACAGTATGGGATATACATTCCTACCAGGAGAGGGCAAGTTTCCCAAACCTCAAATGCCTATAAATACACCTCCCACCACACATATACTTCAGTTTAACGTATAGCCAAGTAGCCAAGTAGTGGGGTGTAAAAAAGCATACAAAAAAGAGGAACTGGAAAATAATATTGTGCTTTTATACAAAAAAATATAACCAACAAAAACAGGGTCTCATGGACTCTTGCCATTATGAAAGAAATGAATTTATCAGGTATGTTCTTACATAAATTATGTTTTATTTCATGTAAATGGCAAGAGTCCATGAGCTAGTTATGTATGGGATAAAATACCCAAGATGTGGAAAACTACAGAAGAGTCACTAGAGAGGGAGGGATAAAATAAAAACAGCTATTTCCACTGAGAAATTAAATCCACAAAATAAGTTCTTATAAACAGAAGAATCAAACAGAGACAGCTGCCTGAAGAACTTTTCTACCAAAGACTGCTTCAGAAGAAGCAAATACATCAAAATGGTAAAATTTAGTAAATGTATGCAAAGAAAGTTGCTGCTTTGCAAATCTGATCAACTGAAGCTTCATTCTTAAAAGCCCACGAAGTGGCAACTGATCTAGTAGAATGAGCTGTAATTCTCTGAGGCGGAGACTGTCCTACCTCCTTGTGAATCAAAAGCTTTAACCAAGATGCCAAAGAAATGGCAGAGGCTTTCTGACCTTTCCTAGAACCAGAAAGACAACAAATAGACTAGAAGTCTTCCTAAAATCCTTAGTAGCCTCCACATAGTATTTCAAAGCTCTTACACATCCAAAGAATGTAACGATTTCTCAAGAAAATTCTTAGAATTTGGACACAAAGAAGGAACAACAATTTCCCTAGTAATGCTGTTAGAATTCACAACCTTAGGAAGAAATTTAAACAAAGTCCGCAAAACAGCTTTATCCTGATGGAAAATCAGAAAAGGAGACTCACAAGAGAGAGCAGACAATCTGGAAACTCTTCTAGCAGAAGAGAGAGCCAAAATGAACAACACTTTCCAAGAAAGTAGTTTAATATCTAAAGAATTCATAGGCTTAAAAGGAGGAGCCTTCAAAACCAAATGAAGACCCCATGGAGGAGAAATTGACTTAATAACAGACTTGATACGCACCAAAGCCTGAACAAAACAGTGAATATCAGGAAGTTTAGCAATCTTTCTATGAAATAAAACAGAAAGAGCAGAGATTTGTCCCTTCAAAGTACTTGCAGACAAACCTTTATCCAAACCATCCTGAAGAAACTGTAAAATTTTAGGAATTCTAAAAGAATGCCAAGAGAATTTATGAGAAGAACACCATGAAATATAGGTTTACCACACCCGATAATAAATCTTCCTTGAAACAGACTTACGAGCCTGCAACATAGTATTGATCACTGAGTCAGAGAAACCTCTATGACTAAGCACTAAACGTTCAATTCCCATACCTTCAAATTTAGTGATTTGAGATCCTGATGGAAAAAAACGGTCCTTGAGACAAAAGGTCTGACCTTAAAGGAAGTGACCAAGGTTAGCAACTGGACATCCAGACAAGATCTGCATACGAAAACCTGTGAGGCCATGCTGGTGCTATCAGAAACACATGCAATTGTTCCATTATGATCTTGGAGATCACCACTGAAAGAAGAACTAGAGGCAGAACCTGAAAGACTTGCATATGTTGAGACTACAGTCCAGAAAGGACAAACAAAAGAGGCCCCTTGATGATACAATGATGGTCTAACCACCAAGTCAGAGAGAGTAGAATGCTGGGATTTAAGAATATCAATTGTGATATCCGAGTATAATCCCTGCGCCATTGATTCAGCATGCAAAACTGGAGAGGTCTCATATGAAAACGAGCAAAGCGGACCACATCCCATGCTGCAGTCATGAGACCTAAAACTTCCATGCACATAGCCACTGAAGGGAATGATCAAGACTGAAGGTTTCCACAGGCTGAAACCAATTTAATTTATCTTTTGTCTGTTAAAGACAGAGTTATGGACACTGAATTTATTTGGAAACCAAAAAAGGTGATCTTTGTCTGAGGAATCAAGAAACTCTTTGGTAAATAGATCCTCCAACCATGTCTTTGAAGAAACAACACTAATTGATTTGTGTGAGATTCTGCTAAATGAAAAGATTGAGCCAGTACCAAGATATCGTCCAAATAAAGAAACACCAAAATAGCCTGCTCTCTGATTACAGATAGGACACTGAGAACCTTCAAAAAGATTCTTGGAGCTGTCGCTTGGCTAAATGGAAGAGCAACAAGATTGGTAATGCTTGTCTAGAAAAGAGAATTTCAGAAACCGATAGTGTTCTGGATGAATCGGAATGTGAAGATAAGCGTCCTGTAAGTCTATTGTGGACATGTAATGAACAAAAGGCAGAATAGTTCTTATAGTCACCATCTTGAAAGTTGGGACCCTTACAAAACGATTCAAAAACTTCAGATCCAGAACTGGTCTGAATCAATTTTCTTTTTTTGGGACAATGAATAGATTTGAATAAAAACCCAGACCCTGTTCCTGAAGAGGAACTGGTGTAATCACCCCTGAAAGCTCCAGATCTGAAACACACTTCAGAAAAGCCTGAGCTTTCACAGGAATTGTTGGAATGTGAGAGAAAAAAAATCTTCTCACAGGAAGTCTTACTCTGAAACCTATTCGATACCCTTGAGAAACAATGCTCTGAATCCACTGATTCTGAACAGAATATGCCCAAATGTTTTGAAATAAATTCAATCTGCCCCCCACCAGTTGAACTGGATTGAGGGCCCCACCTTCATGCAGTCTTGGGGGCTGGCTTTGGTTTCTTATAAGGCTTGGATTGATTCCAACTTGAAGATAGCTTCCAATTGGAGCTAGAGTCCTTAGGGGAAGGAGTGGTTTTCTGTTCTCTATTCTGACGAAAGGAACAAAACTGATGAGAAGCTTTAGTTTTACCCTTAGACTTATTATCGTGGGGCAAAAAAACTACCTTCCCCCCAGTGATAGTGGAAATAATAGAGTCTAACTGAGAACCAAATAAATTATTTCCCTGGAAAGATAGAGATAGTAATCTAGATTTAGATACCATGTCAGCATTCCATGATTTAAGCCATAAAGCTCTTCTAGCCAGAATAGCTAAAGACATAGATTTAACATGAATTTTGATGATATCAAAAATAGCATCACAGATAAAATGATTAGCATGTTTAACAAATGAACAATGCTAGACAAATCAGGATCTGTTTCCTGATGTGCAAAGCTATCCAACCAAAAAGTTGATGCATCCTCAACATCAGCCATAGAAATGGCAGGCCTGAGAATATAGCCAGCTTTCCTTAGATACGATTTAATCTTCCTATCTAAAGGATCCTTAAAAGAAGTACTATCTTCCATAGGAGTACATTTGGCAAGAGTAGAAATAGCCCCATCAACCATAGGGACTTTTTCCCAAAACTCCAAATTAGCCACTGGTAAAGGATATGACTTCTTAAACCTAGAAGAAGGATTAAAAGAAGAACCAGGCTTAGACCATTCTTTAGCAATCAAATCAGAAACCGCATCTGGAACAGGAAAAACCTCATGAGTAATCACAAAAGGTTTAAAAACAGAATTTAAATGTTTACTGGTTTTGTTATCAAGAGCCAAAGTAACCAATACTTCTTTTAACAAAGAGTGAATATATTCAATTTTAAAAAGATAAGAAGATTTATAAATTTCAATGTCTGAAGTAGGATCTTCTGAAGCAGAGAGATCCTCTTCAGAGGAGGATATTTCAGTATGTTGTCGGTCATCACAAATTTAATCAGTTTTATGAGAAGTTTTAAAAGAGCTTTTACATTTATTAGAAGGTGGAATAGCAGACATAGCCTTCTGTATTGCATCAGCAATATAATTTTTCATATCAACAGGGATATCATGTACATAGGATGTTGAGGGAACAACAGGTGCTGTACTAGTACTAATAGAAACATTATCAGCATGCAAAAGCTTGTCATGACAACTGTTACATAATATAGCCAGAGATATAACCTCAGCTCGCTTACAACAGATACACTTAGCTTTGGTAGAACTGTGTTCAGGCAGCATGGTTCCTACAGCAGCTTCTGAGACGGGATCAGACTGAGACATCTTGCAAAATGTAAAAGAAAAAATAACATTTAAACAAAATATCCAATTTCCTCATATAGCAGTTTTAGGAATGGGAAAAAATGCATATGATAAATAAGCAGAAAAGCCAACAGCATAGCCCTCTAGAATATAAAGGGAGCATAAAGGAAGTGGGGTAATATAACCAAAAAAATATCCGGAAATAACGCAACTCGCATCATAACAAGCGCAACTTCACGCCAAACAAACTAACGTCAATAACGATGCAGGAAATGACACCTTGCGACACTATAGATGCAAATTTGCGGCAAAAAAAATTCATGCCAAAAATGATGCAATACATTACAGCATTTTGTGCCCTCGCAAGCCTAGATTTGCCCGTGAATTTTAAGTAAAAAACAAGTCAAATTGGAAAAAAAGACTAAACCCCAGGTAAGAAATTACTTTTTTTTTTTTAAATAACTTCCTTAAACATGATTCTCATACTGAAACTGTTAGATTGCAAAGGGAATACACATAGACCTGACTCATGGCAAATATAAGTAAATACATATATTTAAAACTTTATATTAATACATAAAGTGCCAAACATAGCTGAGAGAGAGTGTCTTAAATAATGATACATACTTACCGAAGACACCCATCCACATATAGCAGACAGCCAAACCAGTACTGAAAACTATCAGCAGAGGTAATGGTATAAGAGTATATCGTCGATCTGAAAAGGGAGTTAGGAGATGAATCCCTACAACCGATAACAGAGAACCCTTGAAAAGATTTCCCATGAGTGAAACCATAAAATTCAACAGGCAATACTCGCTTCACGTCCCTCTGACAAAAACTGTACTCTGAGAGAAATTGGGCTTCAGAGTGCTTAGAAGCACTTATTATAGAAGAAATCATAAAAATCAAGCACAAACTTACTTCACCACCTTCATAGGAGGCAAAGTTTGTAAAACTAAAGTATATGTGTGGTTGGAGGTGTATTTATAGGTATTTGAGGTTTGGGAAACTTTGCCCCCTCCTGGTAGGAATGTATATCCCATACATCACTAGCTCATGGACTCTTGCCATTTACATAAAACATACATTTCTTACTACTACTCTATACACAAACAATCAGCTAGGTTACGAGTTTTGAGCGCTATAGGGATTTTAACGACTGCCACAAAAGCGGCGTTATTTCACCTCCCTATAGCGCTGGTATTACGAGTTTTAAAAAAGCAAGCTTGTGCATGCGATATGGTTGCGTTGAGCTCCATGTCGCACCGAAATCAAGCGCTGCTGTTACGTGCTTGTGCACAATTTCCCCATAGACATCAATGGAGAGAGCCGGCAAAAAAAATGTCTAACACCTACGATCGCGTAATGAAAAGCTCCATAACACAGCCCCATTGATGTCTATGGGGAAAATAAAACTAATGTTTAAACCTAACACCCTAACATAAACCCAGAATCTAAACACCCCTAATCTCCCACCCCCAACATCACTGCCACCTACATACAGTTATTAACCCCTAATCTGCCGCCCCCAACATCGCCGCCCCCTACATAATGTTATTAACCCCTAATCTGCCGCCCCGAACATCGCCGCCACCTACTTAAAACTATTAACCCGTAATCTGCCGCTCCCAATGTCGCCGCCACTATACTAAGGTTATTAACCCCTTAACCTCTGGCCTCCCACATCACTACCACTAAATAAATCCATTAACCCCTAAACCTAACACTAACCCTAACGTAAACCTAACCCTAAGCCTAACACCTCCTAACTTTAACATAATTAAAATACAGCTAAACTAAAGTTACAATTATTAACTAAATAATACCTAAATAATACCTATTTTGAACTAAATACAAACTTACCTGTGAAATAAAACCTAAGCTAGCTACAATATAACTAATAATTATATTATAGCTAGCATAGGTTTAATTTTATTTCACAGGTAAGTTTGTATTTACTTTAACTAGGTAGACTAATTAACATTAAAAAAAAAACTACTAAATTACAAAAAATAAGAAACAAATTATCAAAAATAAAAAATAATTACACCTAATCTAATAGCCCTATCAAAATAAAAAAGCCTCCCCAAAATAAAAAAACCCTAGCCTACAATAAACTACCTATGGCCCTAAAAGCTCTTTTACCTGTAAAAAAAAAAATACAAACACCCCCCCCAACAGTAAAACTCACCACCCCCACAAACAAGTCCCCCAAGCAAAAGCCCCTTTAAAAAACCCTAAGCTAGCCATTGCCCTGAAAGGGGCATTTGTATGGGCAAGGGCATTTAGACCCTAATCTAAAAATAAAACCCACCCAAAAAACCCTTTAATAAAAACCTAACACTAACCCCCGACGATCCACTTACAGTTCTTGAAATCCTGCTAGAAGGATCAATCCAGCCGGCAAATTTATCATCCATGAAGAAGTCTTCATCCAGGCGGCCTCTTTAATCTTCATCCAGGCGGCAAGCATTCTTCATCCAGACGGCATCTTCTATCTTCATCCATCCGGCACGGAGCGGGTCCATCCTGAAGACATCCGGTGCAGAGCATCCTCTTCATACGTAAACTGGAACTTCAATGCAAGTGACGCAATCCACGATGGCGTCCCTTACATTCCTATTGGCTGAAAGATTTCAATCAGCCAATAGGAATTAGAGCTGCTAAAATCCTATTGGCTGTTCCAATCAGCCAATAGGATGAGAGCTTAATCCAATTGGCTGATTGGAACAGCCAATAGGATGAAAGCTCTATCCTATTGGCTGATTAGATCAGTCAATAGGATTTTAGCAGCTCAAATTCATATTGGCTGATTGAAATCTTTCAGCCAATTGGAATGCAAGGGACGTCATCGTGGATTGCGTCACTTGCATTGAAGTTCCAGTTTATGGCGGCGACTGTATGAAGAGCATGCTCAGCGACGGATGTCGTCAGGATTGACCTGCTACGCGCCAGATGGATGAAGATAGAAGATACTGTCTGGATGAATACTTCTTGCCGCCTGGATGAGGACTTGGCCGTCTGGATGAAGACTTCTTGCCGTATGGATGATTACTTCACCGGCTGAACTTCAAGAAATGTAAGTGGATCATCGGGGGATAGTGTTAGGTTTTTTGGGTGGGTTTTATTTTTAGTTTAGAGTCTGGGCATGTAAAAGAGCTACATGCGCTTTTAAGGGCAATGTCCATACAAATGCCCTTTTCAGGGCAATGGTTAGCTTAGTTTTTTTTTAGATAGTTATTTTATTTGGGGGGGTTGGTTGTGGGGGTGGTGGGTTTTACTGTTGGGGGGTGTTTGTATTTTTTTACAGGTTAAAGAGCTGATATCTTTGGGGCAATGCCCCACAAAAGGCCCTTTTAAGGGCCATTGGTACTTTATTGTAGACTAGGGTTTTTTTATTTTGGGGGGGTAATTTTTGATAATTTGTTTCTTATTTTTTGTAATTTAGTGTTTGACTTTTTTTGTAATTTTAGTTATTTTTTCTTGTAATTAGATACTTTTTGTAATTCTTAGAGTAGTGTTAGGATTTTTTAATGTGTAGTTTAGTTTAATTTAATTGGTAGTTAGTTTAATTTTAGTTTAATAATTATAATAGTTTAATTGTTAGTTTAAAATTAATTTATTTAATTTGACAGGTAAGTTTTAGTTTAACATAAGGAAATTGTAATTTTAATATAAAGTTAGGGGGTTGTTCGGTTTGGGGTTTAATAGTTTATTTTAGTATATTTCATTGTGGGGGGCTTGCGGTTTAGGGGTTAATAGGTTTATTATATCGGCAGTGTGGGTGGACGGCAGATTAGACATTAATAATATTTAAATAGTGTTTGTGATGCGGGAGGGCAGCGGTTTAAGGGTTAATAACTTTATTATAGTTGCGACGATGTCGGGGAGCGGCGGAATAGGGGTTAATACATTTTAATAGTGGCGGCGATGTCCGGAGCGGCAGATTAAGGGTTAATACATTTATTATAGTGTTTGTGATGTGGGAGGGCCTCGGTTTAGGGGTTAATAGGTAGTTTATTGGTGTTAGTGTACTTTGTAACACTTTAGTTATGAGTTTTATGTTACAGCTTTGTAGCGTAAAACTTATAACTGCTGACTTTAGATGGTGTTATGGATCTTGTGGTTATAGAGTGTACTGCTCACTTTTTGGCCTCCCAGGCAAACTCGTAATACCAACGCTATGGGAGTCCCATTGAAAAAGGACTTTTTTAAAAGTGCAATACTGACGTTGCATGACAGGCTAAAAGGTGTGCAGTATACCTATACCGACAAGACTCGCAATAGCAGCATTAGGGAAAATGAAGTGTTATGGGCCATAATGCTGTTTTTTCAATCATAACGCAAAACTCGTAATCTAACTGAATGTTATTTAACCCTTTAACCCAAAAATACATTTACATATACGTCATATGGTACGTTGCCCATCATACCACATTTTGGTATGGTGTAGGAAGCTACACTATGAAAAAAAAGGGATTGAAAGGGGTGCTATAATTAATTATCTAAGGGAGGGGGAGTTAGGGGACACCACTACACTACAGAAAAAATAACAATTATAAAACAAATAAAAATAATAATAAAAAAATAAACTCTGCACTGGTAGACAGCTGCCAGTACTTAAGATTGCCACCAGCAGTAAGAGGAGGGGGGGTTAAAGAGCTGTTTGGTGGGATCATAGTGGTGGGAGGGTTGAGGCGTGATCACTACACTGTGAAAACAATAATAGTAATAATAATAATTAAATAAAAGCCCTAAAGTGCATACTGGCAGACCTTCTGCCAGTACCAAAGATGGTGGTAAATCAGTGGAGGGTGAAGGAGGGAAGAGAGTTGTTTTTAAAGGGTCAGGTAGGGTTCTGGGAGTGGGAGGGTAATCTCTACTCGCATCAAAAATGAACCTTACAAGCTAATTGATTAACCCCTTCACTGCCAGGATCTGTGCAGTTGCAAGTAGAGGTATTCTTATTGCCAAAAAACAATGCCAAAGTCATGCATATCTGTTATTCCTTATCAAAGGGGATCCCAAAGAAGCTTTTATAACCATTTATTAAATGACTGCAGTAGTTGTGTGTAAATAATCTCAGTGAGAAACCCAAAGTTTGGAAAATAGTTAACACATCTATCTATCTATCTATCTATCTATCTATCTATCTATCTATCTATCTATCTATCTATCTATCTAAATAAAAGCAGAGGATAACAACATAAGCTGTATATTAACCATCTAATTTTAAAGGCAGATGTAGGTTCAACATTTTCAATTGTGCCTTTAAACAGATTTTAAACAATATTTTTCATGTTGCTAGAAGGAAAACATTTAGGGCTAGATTACAAGTGGAGTGCTAAATTATTGCGCTCCCTCAAAAAGGCAAATCTGCCAGTTTGTGGGAGCCCAATAATTAACGTGCCATTACAAGTGATTGGTTATTGCTACTGCAAGCTCATGGTAGCAATTAACACTCCAAAAATTAACCAGAGATTAGATCTCTGGTTAATTTTCTAAAAGAGGTAGAGTTTTTTATTTTGAAAAAAAAAATCTTTTTTTTTTTTTTTTTTAAATAAAAAAAAACTGCACTAGGCAGTTTGGGCTTTAAAGTTGGTGGGAGTGGGGTGATAGAAAATAACGGCACTGAAAAGTGCCTTTACATTGCGTTCTATAGGAACTGTGTGTTCCCATAGACCACAATGTAAATATATATGTATATTGTTATATACATATATATTTATGTGTTAATATGTGTATATAAAATTCTACCCATCGCTGTGCTACATACCTTCTTCGATACACGATACACGATGTTCTGAGGCTATGGAAACTCGCTATCATGAGCACAATGCTTCCTAGCAATGTGAATGTGAGCTTGCATTCACATTGCGACTAACTTGTAATACCAGTGCACATTATCGTGTGTTGGTATTACAAAGTTGAGTGCTAATACTATGGTGCAAAGGCGGAATCTTGTCTTTGTAAAGAAACCCATAGTTGCCATCTTGTTTGCAGTTCATACCAAAATGGAAGTGGTGCTTTAACAAACAATAGATATAAATATTGTCAAAAACAATACTTGTCAAAGTTGGTAAGCGACCATATAGATATAGAAACATGTTACACAGTATACCCATCCTGACAACAGAAAAGATGCAATCAGATGGTTTAGCAGTGATGCAAATAGAAACATATTATAATAGGTTCTATGAAAGTCAAGATGAGTGATCCCTATTAAAACTCAAATTTAAAGACACCAGTACTGTAAGTAACAATCACGACAGTGCAAGTGTGACTTACAATTCAATATTAAAATAAAAACATGCCATTAGTAGATATTGGGGTCCTAAAGTGAGTATAGAAGTATTCTATTATGTCAAGATACCTATGGTATTCAAGTGGTTACATAGGGGCCAATTTATCATGGCCCGAATTGGTCCGTACACGCCTGTTTCCGCGCAAGCCTTCAGGCTCGCCGTAAACATGAGTTAAGAAGCAGCAGTCTTAAGACTGCTGCTCCTTAACTCGTATGCCTCTTCTGAGGCGGCGGACATCAATCCTCCCGATCGAATATGATTGGGTTGATTGACACCCCCTGCTAGCGGCCGATTAACAAAGTATGCTGTCGGTATTTATCAATGTCTGGTGGACAGGATTCACTACAGCAGATCATGTCCACCAGACACTTGAAAAATCGGCCTCTAAATGTTAAGTATGGATTCTGATTACAATGACACATGAAAACAAGTATTTCCCCTGCACAGTGAACAAAGGGGTTGCTTGAATAGACCTTTACTGTAAACTTAAGAGGTGTGAATAGACTATTGTATGTGTCAGTTTTGGGTGACCTCCCAGTTTCTATTTCAAAAATAGGTACTTAAAGCTTGAAAAGGCCTTTTTACAAGCTTTTTGCTAAAAACTCATTTGTGGCAACAGCCTTTTACCAAATGAAATAATATTGCATAGTGTTTACTTGAGAAACTCAACAACCAATTCGTTTGGAAAGCCAAAAGCTTTTTCAGGAGCAAATCAACGATAGATTGTGATCGACCCCCCACATTTGATAAGATAAATAACTTGAATTTTCTTTTTTTTTAAATTACACATTCTATCTGAAGCATGGAAGTTTAATGCTGACTTTCCACTTCCTTTTAACTATGCAAAAAAAACAACAACTTCTACAGTTAGCTCTTATTCTCAAATGTCTACAATCACTATTTTATCAGAAATGTTTTTTATTTGTTTGAAAACAATAAAATTCTTTAGGCTCTCTCTAGAGCGAATAAATTCACTTTTAGAGCTATATATACCAAGTAAGCAGATTGTTTTTAACATTGCACAGTCAGTGTGTTTGCATGTTTATATACCATTATAAATTATGTAAAAATAATGTACTACTAAACCTATATGCATTTGTAATTTGCTGAATACCCACTCAAGTAACTGATCCATATAACTAACAGTGTATGTATATGTGTGTGTGTGTATGTGTTTGTATATGTGTGTGTATATGTGTGTATGATGGGTTTGTGTATGTGTGTTTGTACCTCTATGTGTGTATGTGTGTTTGTGTTTGTGTGTGTAGGTGTGTGTGTTTGTGTGTATATGTGTATGTGTGTGTATATATGTGTGTGTGTGTGTGTTTGTGTGTATATGTGTATGTATGTATGTATGTATATGTGTGTATGTATGTATGCGTATGTTTGTGTGTATATGTGTGTGTTTGTATGTGTTTGTGTATGTATGTATGTGTATGTGTGTGTGTGTTTGTGTGTTTGTGTGTGTTTGTGTATTTATTGTTGTATGTATGTTTGTTAGAGATGTGCATTCTGATTTTTCACAAAGGTCATTTAGTGCCGGCTTTTAGATCCACTGCACTAGTCCTCCTACTAGTGCGGTCCTGGACTTTCTGATGAAGTGTTGTATTAGATCGGCCTGCACTGTGCTATAGGTCAATATTTTAAACTACAGGTGACACTGTGCCATCTGCAACAAGGCTAACTAATATTCAGTATTACTCTTTTTTTAAATTAAATGAGTACTGAATAGTGTAGCACACACATATTCTGAAAAATGAATTTTTCTAAATATTTGTTTGTCTGAAACAAAATATTCAGTGCTGCACATGTCTAATGTGTATATGTGTGTGTATATATATATATATAATATATATATATATATATACAGTATGTGTGTGTGAATGTGTGTATGTATATATATATATATATATATATATATAGATAGATAGATATACACAGTATGTGTGTGTGGGTGTCTGTGATTTTTGTGTGTGTGTGAATGTGTGTATATATATATATATATATATATATATATATATATATATATATACAGTATGTGTGTGAGTGTAGATAGATAGATAGATAGATAGATAGATAGATAGATAGATATACATAGTATGTGTGTGTGGGTGTGTGATTTTTGAGTGTGTGTGTATTCGCGCTAGGTACCAAAGCTATATTTCTTATAAATAGAATCAATGTATAGTTCACATTGAATATATATTCCCAGTCAAACAACTTGACATATATTTCTCATAAAGTTGACACATACATGCACATATTTATATATGTCCATTAAATATCTGCATGTCTGAATGCTGTTGCAATGAAGAAACATGTTAAATTCAAAGGAAAATGACATATGTATACATTTGTATATAAAAACTGAAGCCTTTAATTCTAAACATAAAACTGCTTCTTACCATGACTTATGGACTTTTTCTTCCTTGATGATGCCTACTTCTTACCTAACTAATTAGCATTACATAAATGTATCTATTCCCTCTAGGCTCTTGTTTTGGAATTGTTCAACTCTTAAATCGTGTTGTTGATTTGTACAGCATATCCTTACAGTAATGGTATTCCAATTGTATTCTAAGATGAGCAAGTCCCAGTTCCCGAGCCCTGTTTGATATATTTTAATGCAGAAGGAAATTGAAAAGAATAATTTATATGCATTGAATTTATTACTGGCTATATTTTGATGTTTTTCTTTATCTGTACATATTTTTATTGTTAGAGAGTCAATGAATTTCACTATAATGTAATAGATAACTATAACAATTAATTTATAAAACCCCAGTACCCCCCACTAAAGTTTCCTGGATTTATAGAAAATGGAAGAAATAGAGGTACCAGATTTACATGTAAATGCATTTCTGAATAATTTACAAAATTTAGATCCCACATCTCATAGCAATATATTCAAGACATGTGCATTCAGATTTGGATACATTTAAAAAAACAACCGCCTAGATTTAGAGTTTGGCGTTAGCCGTCAAAACCAGCGTTAGGGGCTCCTAACGCTGGTTTTGGGCTACCGCTGGTATTTAGAGTCAGTCAGGAAAGGGTCTAACGCTCACTTTGCAGCCACGACTTTTCCATACCGCAGATCCTCCTACGCCATTTGGTATCCTATCTTTTCAATGGGATCTTTCTAATGCTGGTATTTAGAGTCGTGGCTGAAGTGAGCGTTAGAAATCTAACGACAAAACTCCAGCCGCAGCAAAAAGCCAGGAGTTAAGAGCTTTCTGGGCTAACGCCGGTTCATAAAGCTCTTAACTACTGTGCTCTAAAGTACACTAACACCCATAAACTACCTATGTACCCCTAAACCGAGGTCCCCCCACATCGCCGCCACTCTATAAAAAATTTTAACCCCTAATCTGCCAACCGCACACCGCCGCAACCTACGTTATCCCTATGTACCCCTAATCTGCTGCCCCTAACACTGCCGACCCCTACATAATATTTATTAACCCCTAATTTTCTGCCCCCAACGTCGCCGCCACCTACCTACAATTATTAACCCCTAATCTGCCGACCGGACCTCACCGCTACTAAAATAAAGTTATTAACCCCTAATCCGCCTCACTCCCGCCTCAATAACCCTATAATAAATAGTATTAACCCCTAATCTGCCCTCCCTAACATCACTGACACCTAACTCAAGTATTAACCCCTAATCTGCTGACCGGACCCAACCGCTACTCTATTAAATTTATTAACCCCTAAAGCTAAGTCTAACCCTAACACTAACACCCCCCTAAGTTAAATATAATTTTTATCTAACTAAATAAATTAACTCCGATCAGCCAATAGAATGCGAGCTCAATCTGATTGGCTGATTGGATCAGCCAATCGGATTTAACTTGAATCTGATTGGCTGATTCCATCAGCCAATCAGAATTTTCCTACCTTAATTCCGATTGGCTGAAAGAATCCTATCAGCCAATCGGAATTCGAGGGACGCCATCTTGGATGACGTCCCTTAAAGGAGCCTTCATTCTGTGTTAGGACGTCGAAAGAAAAGGATGGAGTCCGCGCCGGAGGTCTTCAAGATGGAGCCGCTTGTCGTCGGATGAATGAAGATAGAAGATGCCGCTTGGATGAAGATGTTTGCCGGTCTGGATCTCCTCTTCTGCCCGGATAGGAGATGAGACTTTGGAGCCTCTTCTGGACTTCTTCTTGCCGGATAGGATGAAGACTTTGGGACCCTCTGGAGGACCGATCGGTGATACCCGACGTGGTGAGACAAGGTAGGAAGATCTTCAGGGGCTTAGTGTTAGGTTATTTAAGGGGGGTTTGGGGTTAGATTAGGGGTATGTGGGTTGTAATGTTGGGGGGTGGTATTGTGTTTATTTTTACAGGCAAAAGAGCTGATTTCTTTGGGGCATGCCCCGCAAAAGGCCCTTTTAAGGGCTGGTAAGGTAAAGAGCTTTTCCAATTTTAATTTTAGAATAGGGTAGGGCATTTTTTTTTATTTTGGGGGGCTTTGTTATTTTATTAGGGGGCTTAGAGTAGGTGTAATTAGTTTAAAATTGTTGTAATATTTTTATTATGTTTGTAAATTATTTTTTTATTTTTTGTAACTTAGCTTTTTTTATTTTTTGTACTTTAGTTAGTTTATTTAATTGTATTTATTTGTAGGTATTTTATGTAATTAATTTATTGATAGTGTAGTGTTAGGTTTAATTGTAGATAATTGTAGGTATTTTATTTAATTAATTTATTGATAGTGTAGTGTTACGTTTAATTGCAACTTAGGTTAGTATTTATTTTATAGGTAATTTGGTAATTATTTTAACTAGGTAGCTATTAAATAGTTATTAACTATTTAATAGCTATTGTACCTGATTAAAATAAATACAAAGTTGCCTGTAAAATAAATATTAATCCTAAAATAGCTACAATATAATTATTATTTATATTGTAGCTATTTTAGGGTTTATTTTACAGGTAAGTATTTAGCTTTAAATAGGAATAATTTATTTAATAAGAGTTAATTTATTTCGTTAGATTTAAATTATATTTAACTTAGGGGGGTGTTAGGGTTCGGGTTAGAGTTAGCTTTAGGGGTTAATACATTTATTATAGTAGCGGTGAGGTCCGGTCGGCAGATTAGGGGTTAATTATTGTAGTTAGCTGGCGGCGACATTGTGGGGGGGCAGATTAGGGGTTAATAAATATAATATAGGGGTCGGCGGTGTTAGGGGCAGCAGATTAGGGGTACATAGGTATAATGTAGGTTGCGGCGGTGTACGGAGCGGCAGATTAGGGGTTAAAAAAATATGCAGGTGTCAGCGATAGCGGGGGCAGCAGATTAGGGGTTAATAAGTGTAAGGTTAGGGGTGTTTAGACTTGGGGTACATGTTAGGGTGTTAGGTGCAGACGTAGGAAGTGTTTCCCATAGGAAACAATGGGGCTGCGTTAGGAGCTGAACGCTGCTTTTTTGCAGGTGTTAGGTTTTTTTCCAGCTCAAACTGCTCCATTGTTTCCTATGGGGGAATCGTGCACGAGCACGTTTTTGAAGCTGGCCGCATCTGTAAGCACCGCTGGTATTGAGAGTTGCAGTGGCGGTAAATTATGCTCTACGCTCCTTTTTTGGAGCCTAACGCAGCCATTCTGTGAACTCTAAATACCAGCGGTATTTAAAAGGTGCGGGGGAAAAAAAAACAGCATTAGCTACGCGGGTCGTTTCCGACAAAACTCTAAATCTAGCCAAACATATGTTCTTGCTTTTCATTGCTTGCGTCTGAAAATAATAAACAAGTAGTCGCTTTAAAAAACAAACAAACAAATGTATGGGACAAAGAAAAAAAAAATGGTTGACTCTAGGCATGGTCAGAATTTGGTTGTTTGGCAACTGGCTGTGTTGGATTAACTTTTTCACTAATAGGGCAGGAGACCATAAAATTATGTCATTCATATTAAAGAGCATTATTTTTTTTGCATGAAACAAGGAGACCTGGCAATTTGAGGTGAGTAATAAGTAAATAGCTAACTATAAAATACTGAAGAGGGTAGACAAACTACAAACAGAAGAGCTAATGTTTTGAGATAGGGGTGTGTAACTAGAATACAGGATGAAGATGTTATATTCTGTTATCAAGGAGAATGGTAACGATTATTGAGAAATACAAATAATTTAGGAAAATCTATCTTGTTAAATTCCTATCCACATAGTGTTTCACAATAGACCAAGCACAGTGTACCAACATCAGTCTGGACAAATCAGTTGACTTTTCTCTTTAATGTACAGTATACACTAATTTTCATTTAACTGCATGTAATAGACACTACTATAAAGAATACTCACTTAGATTATGAGTTTTGCGCTAAACATGGTGCGAAAATAACGATATAAAATTTGTGTCATTGCACTCTATATAGCGCTGTGATTACGAGTTACTGAAAAACCTCCTTGCCCAGTGCGGTATGCTGTGTTAAGCTACATACCGCACAAAAGCCAAGGGCTGAGTTTACGTGTAGAAAGTATATATTGATAGAAAAATGTGTAAATGCGCATAAACAGCACGGCGTGATTACAAATATATTAATATACTATGTATGGATATAGGTTGAAATCTCCCTATATAGCTATGAATGATATCTCTAAAACATTATATTAGTATCTATACAAAAAATACAAAAATATAATTGCGGTGAGAGAAATATTTTTTATCAGGCCTTTAATGTGTGGTTGAATTGCAAGGTCCTGCGTATCTATGAGTTGGGTTCAGGCTAGATTCTAAATATAAATAACAAAACTATATATTATTACCTGGGTGTAATATGCAAATAAGGTATATCTATACCAATCGATATACGTTTATCTTAACTCTGTGCGAAAATAAACTGTTGCGCTGTTCTACTTAAAGTGAATAATTTGCAGTGTTTGCTATGAGTAATGTTAAAACGGTAAAAAATACACAATAACAAAAAACTAAATTAATACAATTTATTGCACATATACTCTAATAATATATAAATAAAACTCTATGGTGACCGGTCACTTGATGAAATAAATGTGGTGGTATTCTTAAAATATGGGAAAAAATCCCTTTTAAAACCTATAAAACTAATTCCTGTAAATGTTCAAATAAGAGAAGTACTTGGGTTTTGCAGGAAATGAACTTTCGTTCCTGTTTGATAAAGTTTATCGTAAAGTTATGGTGAGACTTTTTTCTTTGTATGTGCCCAGTCCTTTCAATATCGTGATGAGCGTTAGATTTCCTGAATTAAATAAAAAGTCTGATTTTCAGACCGTGTTAGTCTAACCACACTGCCGGGCTGTTACACTCTGGAGTGCTTACCTGTTCCTGGATGGTAACTTACTGTGGTAGCACTAGTGTCTCTACAGCTTGCGGCTAGTTGGTGACGTCACACGCTACGTCTGAGGATAGATGAAGTAGATCCGTCCGATATCCTTGCTTCTTGCTTCTTAACTCTGCGCAGAGTGCTCAGCTTGTGGAAATAGTCCCACTGATATCCTTCGCAATCCTCCGTACCCGTTGGTATTGAAAACTGGGAATATCTGTTATTCTTTCTTAGGTATCACCATCAACGCGTTTCGCCACTCTTGGTGTCTTTCCCTCACAGACATCAATGGGGAGAGACACTTGCGATTGCAGAATGGAGATCGCCATAACGCAACCCCATTGATGTCTATGGGGAAAAGAAAATTACGTTTAAACCTAGCACCCTAACGTAAACCCCTAGTCTAAACACCCCTAATCCACTGCCCCCAACATCGCCGACACCTAAATAAAGTGACCAACCCCTATTCCGCCGCTCACCGACACAAATAAAAGTTATTAACCCCTAATCCGCTGTCCCCGAAATCGCAACACCTAAATAAACCTATTAACCCTTAAACCGCCAGCCCCCCACATTGCAACTAATAAACTAAACCTATTAACCCCTAAACCTCCAGCCCCCCATTGTAACTACTAAACTAAAACTATTAACCCCTAAACTGCCAGCCCCCCACATTGCAAAACACTAAATTAAACAATTAACCCCTAAACCTAACATCCCCTAACTTTAAATTAAAATTACAATATAACTATCTTAAAATAAATAAAAACTTACCCGTAAAATAAAAAAAAAACTAAGTTTAAACTATAAATTAACCTAACATAACTATTCTAATTTTTTTTAAAAAACTAAAAAATTAAAAAATCAAAATGACAAATTTCAAAAAACCTAACACCCCCTAACCTACAATAAACTACCAATAGCCCTTAAAGGGGCCTTTTGTAGGGCATTGCTTTATGTTACACAGCTCTTTTACCAACAAAACATTACTAAGTCCCCACTAAAAGTAAACCCCCCACCCAACCAACCTGCAAAATTAAAAAAAACTAACTAAAAAATCCTAAACTACCCATTGCCCATAAAGGGGCATTTGTATGGGCATCACCACCGTACACTGAAGTAGAATGCAAGGTAGCCGTTTCAAAATGGCATACCTTGCATTCCTACTGGCTGATTTGATTCTTCAAATTCAAATCAGCCAATAGGATGAGAGCTTCTGAAATCCTATTAGTTGTTCAAAACAGCCAATAGGATGAGAGCTTCTGAAATCCTATTGGCTATTTAAATCTTTTAGACTTAGGGGTTTTTTTTATTTTGGGGGGTTGGTCGGGTGGTGGGTTTTACTGTTGGGGGGACTTTGTATTTTTTTTCTAGGTAAAAGAGCTGTTAAACGTAGGGCAATGCCCTACAAAAGGCCCTTTTAAGGGATATTGGTAGTTTATTGTAGGTTAGGGGGTGTTTTTATTTTGGGGGGCTTTTTATTTTTATAGGGCTATTAGATTAGGTATAATTGTTTTTATTTTTATTTTATTATTTTTTGTAATCTTATAGTTTTTTATTTTTCGTAATATAGTTTTTATTATTTTTTGTAATTTTAGATTTTTAAATTTTTTTGTAGTGTTAGGTTTTTTTAAATTTGTAATTTAGATTTTTTAATTGGTAGTTTTTTTTATTTTATTATAAGTTATGTTAGGTTAATTTATAGTTTAAATTTAGGTTTTTTTTCACAGGTAATTTTTTATTTATTTTAAGATAGTTATATTGTAACTTTTAATTTAACCCCTTAACGACTGAGGACGTGCAGGGTACGTCCTCAGAAAAAAGGCAGTTAACGCCTGAGAACGTACCCTGCACGTCCTCAGTGTGGAAAGCAGCTGGAATTGATCCTGCTCGCTTCCAGATGCTTTCCGGTTATTGCAGTGATGCCTCGATATGGAGGCATCCTGCAATAACCTTTTTAAGCCATCCGATGCAGAGAGAGTCACTCTGTGGCCCTCTCTGCACCGGAGATCGGTGGCTTACTGCGTTGGTGGGTGGGAGCCGGACCGGGAGGCGGGTGGCGGCCATCGATGGTCCTGTTGATGTGAAGGGGGGGCGGGATCGTGGGCGGGGGTGGCTGGGGGCGCGCACGGGCGCGCGCATGCACGGGAGGGTGGGGGCGGGCGAGTGCACGGGGAGGGAGCGGGTGGGAACCGCTACACTACAGAAAATGATGGAAATAAAAAATATTAAAAAAAATGTCAAAATGTAAAAAAAAAACCGATCAGCAAGGTGGTGGGGGTTTGTCTGTGTGTGGGGGGGGGGAAGCTACACTACAGAAAAAAACAAACAAACAAAAAAAAGCACTTTTTATTGTAAACTGGGTACTGGCAGACAGCTGCCAGTACCCAAGATGGCCCCCAATAAGGCAGAGGGGAGGTTTAGAGAGCGGTTTTGGGGGGGATCAGGGAGGTTGGGGGCTAAGGGGGGGGATCCTACACAGTAGCATATGTAAATATGCTAAAAAAATATATATATATTTTTTTAAAACCCTTTTATTGTAGTACTGGCAGACTTTCTGCCAGTACTTAAGATGGCAGGGACAATTGTGGGGTGGGGGAGGGAAGGGAGCTGTTTGGGAGGGATCAGGGGGTGGGATGTGTCAGATGGGAGGCTGATCTCTACACTAAAGCTAAAATTAACCCTGCAAGCTCCCTACAAACTCCCTAATTAACCCCTTTACTGCTAGCCATAATACACGTGTGAGGCGCAACAGGATTTAGCGGCCTTCTAATTACCAGAAAGCAACGCCAAAGTCATATATGTCTGCTATTTCTGAACAAAGGGGATCCCAGACAAGCATTTACAACCATTTGTGCCATAATTGCACAAGCTGTTTGTAAATGATTTCAGTGAGAAACCTAAAATTGTGAAAAATTTTACGTTTTTCTTAATTTGATCACATTTGGCGGTGAAATGGTGGCATGAAATATACCAAAATGTGCCTAGATCAATACTTGGGGTTGTCTACTACACTACACTAAAGCTAAAATTAACCCTACAAGCTCCCTAAAAGCTCCCAAATTAACTTCTTAACTGCTGGGCATAATACACTTGTGGTGCGCAGTGGCATTTAGCGGCCTTCTAATTACCAAAAAGCAACGCCAAAGCCATATATGTGTGCTATTTCTGAACAAAGGGGATCCCAGAGAAGAATTTACAACCATTTATGCCATAATTGCACAAGTTGTTTGTAAATAATTTCAGTGAGAAATCGAAAGTTTGTGAAAAAATTTGTGAAAAAGTGAACGATTTTTTGTATTTGATCGCATTTGGCGGTGAAATGGTGGTATGAAATATACCAAAATTGGCCTAGATCAATACTTTGGGATGTCTACTAAAAAAAAATATGTACATGTCAAGGGATATTCAGGGATTCCTGAAAGATATTAGTGTTCTAATGTAACTAGCGCTAATTTTGGAAAAAAATGGTTTGGAAATAGCAAAGTGCTACTTGTATTTATGGCCCTATAACTTGCAAAAAAAGCAAAGAACATGTAAACATTGGGTATTTCTAAACTCAGGACAAAATTTAGAAACTATTTAGCATGGGTGTTTTTTGGTGGTTTTAGATATGTAACAGATTTTGGGGGTCAAAGTTAGAAAAAGTGTGTTTTTTTCCATTTTTCCTCATATTTTATCATTTTTGTTACAGTAAATTATAAGATATGATGAAAATAATGGTATCTTTAGAAAGTCCATTTAATGGCGAGAAAAACGGTATATAATATGTGTGGGTACAGTAAATGAGTAAGAAGAAAATTACAGCTAAACACAAACACAGCAAAAATGTAAAAATAGCCTTGGTCCCAAACGGACAGAAAATGGAAAAGTGTTGTGGTCATTAAGGGGTTAAAGTTAGGGGGTGTTAGGTTTAGGGGTTAATAGTTTAATTAAGTGTTTTGCGATGTAAGGGAAATGGTGGTTTAGGGGTTAATAGGTAGTTTATGGGTGTAAGTGTACTTTGTAACATTTTAGTTATGAGTTTTGTGAAACATTTTTGTTACACAAAATCCATAACTACTGCTTTCAGATGGTGGTATGGATTGTGTAGGTATAGGCTGTAACGCAAGCATTTCAGCTGGACCGCACAACCTGTAATACGGACGCAATGAAAAACCCGCACTGAAACATCATTTTTTTAAGTGTTGAATGGACGTTGCGTTACAGGCTAAAATGCTTGCGGTATAGCTATACCGCCGTGACTATTAATATGCGTTCCCGGCCATTCCACATGCAATGGCCAATTTTTCTGCGGTATAGCTGTACCACAAAACTCGTAATCTAGCCAAATATGCACAGATATTGATCTAAAAATCCAGTTTAAAACCATTTGCAAATTTAGGGCGAGATTACATATGTGGCGCAGGCTTCAGCGCAAGCGCTGCAACCTGCGCCGCCCGTAATTTCACCTCGCACATCGGGATATTACATAAACCCCACCGGCAGTTCATAAAGTGCCGTAAGTCGGATAAACTAGCGATGTCCAGAAATGAGCGTAAATACAAATTTCTGGAGTCGCCAGTGACTTACGGCACTTAAGAAACTGCCGGCACCTAAGAAAAGTAAAGAAAATAACAAATCTCCCGTAAACGTCTAACACACCTCCCAAAAATAATCCTGACATGTAAAAACCCCTATATTATTATTATTATTATCATTTATTTGTATAGCGCCGCCATATCCGCAATCCCCTCTCACTACTAATAATAAATGTATTAACACCTAGACTGACAACCCCCCACAACACAATAAGCCTAATTAAACTATTAACCATATATCCGTCATCAAACCCACACCGCAAGTAATACCTAAATTATTAACCCCTAAATCCACCAACCCCAACATTGCAAACTACCTATTAAAACTATTAACCCTTACTCCGCCATTAACCCACAACGCAATAAACCTATTCAAGTATTAACCCCTAAACTGCCAAAGCCCACAACGCAATAAACCTATTCAAGTATTAACCCCTAAACCACCATAGCCCATAACGCAATAAACCTATTCAAGTATTAACTCCTAACCGCCAAAGCCCACAATGCAATAAACCTAACCCCCCCTAACCTAACACCCCCTAAATGAACCCAAATTACCTATTTAACCAAACACTAAAGTTACTATTAAATAAAAAAAAAAAACTACTTTAAAAATACAAATAAACTAAGTATAATTAAAGGGACAGTCTAATCAAAATTCTGGAGTAGACTGTCCCTTTAAGCTACAATTACATAAAATAAAAAAATCTAAGATTATAGAAAATAAAGAAAATTACAAAATTTAAAAAAAATTATACCTAATCCCTATGAAAATCAAAAAGCCACCTCAAAATAAAAACACCCCCTAATCTAATAAACTACCAGTAGCCCTTAAAAGGGCTTTTTGCAGGACATTGCCCCAAGATAATCAGCTCTTTTTCCAAAAAAATACACAACCCCCCATAACAGTAAAACCCCCCACCCACCAAACCCCCCAAATAAAATAACCTAACACTAAAAACCCTAACTACCCATTGCCCTGAAAAGGGCATTTGTTGGGAATTGCCATTAAAAGGGCATTCAGCTCTTTTTCTGCCCACCCTATCTAAATAAAATACCCCCCCAAAAAATAAACCCCTTAAAAAACCCTAAGTCTAACCCCCAAGTGGTCCTCACCTGTCCTGAAGTCCGGCGGAGAAGGTCCTGTTCCAGGTGGTGAAGTCTTCTTCCAAGCAGCGACCTCTTCTTTCTTCTTCCAGGAACCAGCCGGCGCAGAGCGAAGGGCGGAGTTGAAGACCGATGACCACGGAGCTGAAGACCGGCGACCCTGGAACTGAAGACCGGCTACCGCGGAGCCATGGAGCGTGGAGGATCCTCTTCATACAATCTCCGCTGTACACTAAATAGGAATTCAAGGTACGCGATTAAAAATGGCATCCCTTGAATTCCTATTGGCTGATTTGAGCCTTGAAATTCAAATCAGCCAATCGAATGAAAGCTACTGAAATCCTATTGGCTGTTCAAATTGAAATTCTATTGGCTGATTTGAATAGCCAATAGAATTTCAGTAGCTCTCATCCGATTGGCTGATTTAAATTTGAAGGCTTAAATCAGCCAATAGGAATTCCTATTCAGTGTATGGCGGAGATCGTATGAAGAGGATCATCCATGCTCCATGGCTCTGCGGTCGCCAGTCTTCAGTTCCAGGTTTGCCGGTCTTCAGTTCCAGGGTCGCCGGTCTTCAGCTCCACGGTCATCGATCTTCAACTCCGCCCTCCGCTCCGCGCAGGCTGGTTCTTGGAAGAAAAAAGAAGAGGTAGCCGCTTAGAAGAAGACTTCACCACCTGGAACAGGACCTTCTCCGCCGGATTTCAGGACAGGTGAGGACCACTTTGGGGTTAGACTTAGGGTTTTTTAAGGTTTTTTTTGGGGGGGGGGGGCTATTTTATTTAGATAGGTTGGGCAGAAAAAGAGCTGAATGCTTTTTTAAGGGCAATGCCCAACAAATGCCCTTTTCAGGGCAATGGGTAGTTTAGGGTTTTTAGTGTATAGGTTATTTTATTTGGAGGGGTTTGGTGGGTGGGGGGGTTTACTGTTAGGGGGGGTTGTATATTTTTTTGGAAAAAGAGCTGATTATCTTGGGGCAATGCCCTGCAAAAAGCCCTTTTAAGGGCTACTGGTAGTTTATTAGATTAGGGGGTGTTTTTATTATGGGGGGCTTTTTTATTTTCATAGGGATTAGGTATAATTTTTGTAAAATTTTGTAATTTTCTTTATTATTTTCTGCAGTCTTAGATTTTTTTATTTTCTGTAATTGTAGCATAAAGGGACAGTCTACTCCAGAATTTTGATTAGACAGTCCCTTTAATTTATATTTAGTTTATTTGCATTTTTAAAGTAGTTAGTTTTTTTTTAATTTAATAGTAACTTTTTGTAGTATTTGGTTAAATAGGTAATTTGGGTTCATTTAGGGGGTGTTAGATTAGGGGGGGTTAGGTTTATTGCGTTGTGGGCTATGGCAGTTTAGGGGTTAATACTTGAATTGGTTTACTGCGTTGTGCGTTAATGGCGGATTAAGGGTTAATAGTTTTAATAGGTAGTTTGCGATGTTGGGGTTGGCGGATTTAGGGGTTAATAATTGTGTTATTATTTGCAGTCTGGGTTTGATGGCGGATATAGGGGTTAATACACTTTATTTGTATTGCGGTGGGGGATTGCGGTTGACAGGTAGAGAGACATTGCGCATGCGTTAGGTGTTAGTTTATTTTTGCAGACATTTTCAGGAGTTACGGTGCTCCCATACTCAGCGCAAGCCTTGCAACGGCTGCCTTTTATGGCGAGGTAAAAATGGAGTAAGATTTCTCCATTGTCACCACGTAAGTCCTTTCGCTGGATATTGGATACCGATTTACGACACAGTCCCATGTTATCCTATGGGAGTAAAAATTGCGTGCGACGGGTGAAATATACAATCCGCATTTATATGCGGCACTGTATATAGGTTACCAAAACTGTGCAAAAAACGGTGTTGCCGGCTTTTGCGGGCGACCCCGCATATGTAATGGAGCCCTTACTTCGAAGCTCCCAGTTTAGTACTATTGAAAAGGTTAGCTGGAACACCCACTGCTAGTGGTTCTATAGCAAAGAAAGCAGACAACCCCCCCCTCCCCATTCCTCTGCATATGAAAAGACTCTTTACACAAACAGCAGCAAGTTGGAGTAGGTATACATCAGTATTCTCCTAAAACTTTGGGGCTTGGTTAGGAGTATGAAAATCAAAAAAAGTCTAGTGCATAATGTCCCTTTAAAGCCTCTGATTACATTGGATTTTCTACTATTTACTTGGTTCTATGTAACCTACAAAGATGATATTTTATTACCTCTAACATTATATATGCCAACAACCAAGCTTCTAACAACAATATTTTATTCCACCATCTAAAATTATATTTAACTTTTTCCTTTTACTAACAATATAACTGACTATACAGTATTCAAATGTGGCTACTTTGCAAAATATAATAGAAAAATACAACAAAACGCACTGTAACATAAATTCATAGAATCTTGAATGTATTTTTAATCCTGTTATCTATTTCTGGAGCAGAACATTTTAATCAAAACTCAATGGGGTCTAGACAGTAAACCCCAACCATTCAGCAGACATTTCAGCTGAAAATACCTAGATGAAGTAGATTAAACATACCTGCACTTGAAATTGAGTTTAAGTCAAATTATTCTTATCTAAAAGAAAAAAAAAAACTCTTTCTAAAGTTGACCCACATTTACTGGAGATATGAAATATCCAAGTTTGAACAATTTCTTAAGCAAGCCCTTCAAGCTTGAACTGATCTGCAAGTTAAAAATATAAACAATGCCATTGGCAGCCAACATTTATTAAGTCAGTTCCCCCACTCCTGTTTTACATTTTAGCTGCCAGTGACAATGATCACTCGTGTCCCAAATCAGAATGTATCTCAATAAATTATTGCTATAGGAGATTCATTGTAATAGCTATAATTATAGACTTGATATAATTAGGTTTCTAAGCACTAAATATAGCAAGTCAGCAGGTACAGTTTATGTATTCTGAAATGTATTATTTTTTATTTTTAGAGCACCAACATATTCTAGAGCACTATAAACCTAGCTACCTAATATCACATGAATAATGGCCTGGAGCTCCAAAAAATAGTCTTTATTGATTCCACAAACTTCCAAAAACTAAAGTTTTTCTTTAGTGGTGGTGCTGCTAATGCATTGGGTTCTATATTGAATTCTTGGCAGTGAGGGTCTCTGTTTTGTTGTCGGATAAACCTAGATGCATTGTGTCATAGTAAAGTTTACAAAAAGACAATTACAAAAAATCATAAAGGGCTAGAAAGGTCCTCCTATAAGATCCATCTGATACAGGTCCCCTTCTGAAAGGCTGGTGAACAGGAATTTACATTCTTAGAGGAATAAAGTGGACATTATGAAGAAACAAGATGGTTAATGAGAGAATGGAGAGATTGTTTTATGCAGACTGTAACCATAGTTTAATAGTAGAGTTGTTAAGGCATGTTTGAAGATCTGAAAGCTTGGTACAAGTCATTGTAACGAGGCAGAAAATTCTAGAAAAGGAGGTACAGTTCTAAAAAAATAGTCCCGTAGACTGGAATGTGAGAAAGTAATAACACATTAAGAAATCATTTGGTCTTGAGCAAAGGGAAGAGAGTATATTTGAAGACAAGGGAAGATATATATAGGAGAGTAGAGAGTTACAGGGTACTTTATGTTTGTAGAGGGTATTTTATCTTAGGGTGAAAATTTTGAATTGTATGCTTGCGACTAAAATAAGCCATTGGAAGTACAGGAGGTTGTGATGTGTAAGGAAGATCAGTCTGGCAGAGTAGACAGATGGCATCCTGTGAAACCAAAGATCATGGAGTTGCATGAGAAAAGGAGGCATATGATGAGAGAGTGGTTTCATTTAAAAGTTGGCTGGATTTGAGAGGTCCCATGCAAGGCAATTATTTTTGGCTATTTTTGTTTTATTATCTACTGGAACTTACTTGGATTATAAATCACCTAGATTACAAATTTTGCACTATAGAGGGTGCAAAACGAATGCAACAAAAGTTGCGTTATTTCACCCTTCATAGTGCTGCCATTACGAGTTTTTGAAAAGTCGACTTGTGCTGGTAATATGGTGGCGATGAATGATTTGAATAGCTAATAAAATTTCAGAAGCTCTCATCCTATTGGCTGATTTGAATTTCAAAAATCAAATCAGCCAATAGGAATGCTAGGGACACCATTTTGAAAAGGCTCCCTTGCATTGAAGATTCAGTGTACAGCGGCGACCGTATGAAGAGAATGCTCCGCACCGGATGTCTTCAGGATGGACCCGCTCCGCCGGGATGAAGATAGAAGATGCTGCCTGGATGAAGATAGAAGACGCTGCCTGGATGAAGATTTTACCGCCTGGATGTCCGGACTTCAGAAACTGTAAGTAGATCGTTTGGGGTTAGTGGTTTTTTTGGGTGGGTTTTTTTTTTAAGTTTAGGGTTTTGGGCTTTCTTAAAAGAGCTAAATGCCCTTTTCAAGGTAAGAAAAAGAGCTGAATGCCCTTTTAAGGGCATTGCCCATACAAATACCCCTTTCAGGGCAATGGGAAGCTTAGGTTTTTGTTTGAGTTAGGTTTTTTATTTTGGGGGTTTGGTTAGGTGGTGGGTTTTATTGTTGGGGGGGTCTTTGTATTTTTTTCAGGTAAAATAGCTGATTACTTTAGGGCAATGCCCTACAAAAGGTCCTTTTAAGGGCTATTGGTAGTTTATTGTAGGCTAGATTTTTTTATTTTGTGGGGGCTTTTTTATTTGTATAGGGCTATTAGATTAGGTGTAATTGTTTTTATTTTGGATAATTTTTAGTAATTTAGTGTTTGTTATTTTTTTAATTTAGTATTTTAAATTTTTTGCAATTTAGTATTTTTTATTTTTTGTAATTGTAGATTTTAATTTTTTTTAGTAGTGTTTTTTTAATGCGTAATTTAATTTATTTAATTAATAGTTATTTTAATTTTAGTATAATAGTAATGTTAGTTTAATTTGTAATTTAAACTTAGTTTTTTTTAATTTTTTGGTAAGTTTTTATTTATTTTAAGATAGGGATCTTGTAATTTTAATTTAAAGTTAGGGGGTTGTTAGGTTTAGGGGTTAATAGTTTAATTTAGTTTTTAGCGATGTGGGGGCTGGCGGTTTAGGGGTTAATAGGTTTATTTAGTGGCAGTGATGTGGGAGGTCAGAGGTTTAGTGGTTAATAACTTTATTTAGTGGGGGTGATGTCAGGGAGCGGCGGAATAGGGGTCAATAACTTTTATTAGTGGCGGTGATGTCGGGAGGGCCTCGGTTTAGGGGTTAATAGGTAGTTTATGGGTGTTAGTGTACTTTGTAAGAGTTTAGTTATGAGTTTTGTGTAACAGTTTTGTGGTGTAAAACTCATAACTACTGGTGTCAGATTGCGGACAGGATCGGGTCAGTATAGGCTGTAACGCAAGCATTTTAGCCTCACCACACAACCTATAATGGCAGCGCTATAGAAATCCCATGCAAAAATGTCATTTTTTTGAGTGCGGGACTGACGTTGCGTTACAGGCTAAAATGCTTGCAGTACAGCTGTACTGACAAGACTCGTAATGGCTGCGTTCCGGTTTTAATGCTGAAATGGAAATTTTTTCAGCATTAAAACGCGAACGCAAAACTTGTAATCTAGGTGTAAATCAGTTATAAAGAGTGACTTTTTATCTAACTTACCTCTGTAGAATAGCTATTTTACCAGAGTTTAATTAACTCAGTTTATAGCTGTTTCATACCTGTGCCGCTATTAAAGGGATACTAAACTAAATGTATACATTTTGCTGAATTAATTCTTAAAAAAAAATAGTCTGTTAGTGCTACAAGGTTTTTGCCAGAATTCTCTAAAATTTACATTGAGAGGTGCACATTTTGCCTAGGTGCATTTCTGCCAGCAAAGGAGAGACACATACATTAGTTTAGTGCTCAACAGAAGTACTAGTTTAAAAAGGTTATCAAAAGTACAATTTAAAAAAATTAAATCAACGCATTTATTAAACACTGTATTAAGAATACACAAAAATGTGTTTTCAAAGTTTGAAGCAAAACGCAAATTGAATTTACACTGCTACATTCTTATTAAAAGTGTACAGGAAAATTGCATGAATACAGTGAACTTTGTATAGAAGCACTTCATTCCAAAAAGGTTCTTTTATTAGAAAAAAATCTATAAACAAATAGCAACATTTCAGAATGTCTCCCTTATTCATTTAACTAGAGCTATTTCTTTCTTTTGATGGTTTAGTGATAGTGGGGTTTTTTTTAGTAACCCTTTATAGTGTGCTCTCATCATTGGTGCTAGACTGGCTTAAAAACTAGTACAAAGCCATTTCAAAATACACATTTAAAATTAAACCAAAAAGTACAATATTCAAAGTGTAATATTTTTCTGTTGAAAAACAAATCTAGCCTTGGCAAGACCTTGGCCAAGTCTGAAGTCTTGAGGTTTTTATCTCACAAAATGAAGGCTGGCTAATTTGTCTCAAAATACTCAAAACAAATATGAAACAATTAAAAAGAACTTTGTGCAAAACTTGAAGCAAATGCTAGTTAAAGTGCATTAAAGAGACACTAAACCCAACATTTTTCTTTCATAATTCAGGTAGAGAATAGGATTTTAAACAACATTCCAATTTACTTCTATTATCTAATTTTTTTCATTTTCTAGATATCCTTTGTTGAAGAAATAGCAATGCACATGGGCGAGACAATCATTCGAGGCATCTATGTGCAGCCAACAATCAGCAGCTACTGAGTCTATCTAGATATGCTTTTCAGTAAATAATATCAAGAGAATGACGCAAATTAGATAATTGAAATAAATTTGAAGATTGTTAAAAATTGCATGCTCTTTCTAAATCATGGAAAAGAAAATTTGGGTTTCATGTCCCTTTAAATAAAAAAGGGGCAGAACCTGGAAGTTTCCAGAGATTTGAGAGATCTGCCTATTCGAATATCAGCACAATGATTTAATTCCATGGACCAAACTTTAGAGAACTGATTTTGATACTTATGGAAATGTATATAATTAATTTTAAAAAAGACTATGGGGCCGATTTATGAAAGAGCGAGCAGACATGATACGATGTAGCGTATCATGTTCGCCGCATATTGATAAATGCAGACACCATACGCTGTCGGCATTAATCATTGCACAAGCAGTTCTTGTGAACTGCTTGTGCAATGCGGCCCCCTTCAGATTCACGGCCAATCGGCCGCTAGCAGGGGGTGTCAATCAGCCCGATCATATAGGATCAGGCGGATTGATATCCGCAGCCTCAAAACAGGTGGACAAGTTATGGAGCAGCGGCCATAACGGCTGTTTCCAGTCGGAGCTTGATAATTCGGCCCCTATTCATGCAATATACCAAAAAATATGAAGAACATAATTTTGTTGTAATTTGATATGCCATGATTTTATTTTTAATTGAGAAATTCAATTTTTAACTGTATCAACTTCTCATTATTTATTTTTCTCAAAATAATGCATTCAGCAACCTGTAACTATAACCAAAGATTATTTAAAAGGACATGAAACCAAAAAATTGTCTTTTATGATTCAGATAGGGCATGTAATTTTAAACAACTTTCCAATTTACTTCTATTTTCAATTTTGCTTCATTCTCTTAGCATCCTTTATTGAAAGTGCAACAATGCACTACTGGGAACTAGCTAAACACATCAGTAAAACAATGACAAGAGGAATATATTTGTAGCCACCAATCAGCAGCTAGCGCCCAGCTCAACAAAAGGATACAAAGGGAACAAAACAAATTAGATACCCGGGGGTTGATTTATTAAGCAGCGTATGCTGCATCAACGCCCCATCGTTTCTGGTCCGCCAGAAATGGAAGTTAAAGGACCAGTAAACACAGCAGATTTGCATAATCAACAAATGCAAGATAACAAGACAATACAATAGTATTTACTCTGAATTTCAAATGAGTAGTAGATTATTTTCTAACACATTTTAAAGTTATGTATATTTCCATTCCCCCTGTACCATGTGATAGCAATCAGCCAATCACAAATGCATATACGTATAGTCTGAGTTCTTGCACATGCTCAGTAGGAGCTGGTGACTCAAAAAAAGTGTAAATATTAAAGTCTGTGCACATTTTTTTTAATGGAAGTAAATTGGAAAGTTGTTAGAAATTACATGCTCTATCTGAATCATGAAAATTTAATAAAGCCTGAGTGTCCCTTTAAGAAGCAGCAGTTGTAACTTCTCCACCACCTTTTAGGAGGCAGACTGAAATCATCCCAATCCGATATGATCGGGATGATTGACAGCCCCTGCTAGCGGGACAATTTGCCCACAAGTGAGCAGGGGGCGGCATTGCACAAGCAATTCACCAGTAATGCATGTGCAATGTTAAATGCTGTCAGCATTTAGAGAGGTCGAGCGGCCATGATTCGCTACAGTGAATCATGTCCGCTTGACCTTTGGTAAATCTACCCCTAGAAGTATATTGGAAAGCTTAGAATTATATGCAGTATATGAATCATGAAATAAAAGTTTAGGGGTTTCGTGCCCTTTTAATATGTTTTTTGTATTATTATGAAACCTGCTATTGTAAATAAGACAACATCATACTTTACAGAGAAACTGCAGCCTTTTAAGGGCACAAATATTGTCTAAATATAGTAGACAATATGTACTGCCTGACCTTTACTGTAAAGTACACATTATTAAACAGAATAGCTTTGAACTTCTATATAATTGTGTTAAGTGAGGGTTTGTGCTGATATATATGGAACAATCTGTGGAAGTCACTTGCTTATAATGCAGTAAATGCAAGTCCTGGATTATTAAACAGAAAGTCAAAATGAACGCTACCAAATCTCAGGGAAGTGAAAGCTTCTAATTTACAATGTGCACAGTAGAAGCTGTAAAGTTATATTTGAACTGTGCAATTACTATAATCAGTGATAAATCACAATTCATATATATATATTGTATGGTCTACACATCCAATTCAAATATGTAATAATAAGAAATACATTTTTTTTAGTTCTGTCAGGTAAATAAGATTTAGAGAAGGATATGAAAGATTTTTTCATTAAACATTACTGAATGATTTTTTTTTTATTATTCTGCTTCCTGTGACTTTAAATGTAGTAAAAATATCTACTTTGATGAACAAGATAATATTATATAGTGTTTAGTCAACTTTCTTACATGATAAGGTGCTAAAAAGTACTATTATTATTATCATTATTATCGGTTATTTGTAGAGCGCCAACAGATTCCGCAGCGCTAACTAACGTTATTATTTTTTTTTACAGTTTAATTTTTTTGACGCCAGAAAAAAATATGCCAAAATCATTTTGAATATATATCAAAATCATGTACATATAATATATAAAAGATGATGAATAAAATCCATATTGTCAACAAAACTGCATCACCTAAATCTCTGAGGAAGTGAGCCTGGTGGCATAGAAAACGCATGTTAGTATGACAACGGATATGATTGTAAATGATTAAAAGGATACTAAACCAAAAAAATTTCTTTCACAATTCAGATAGAAAACTTAATTTTAAGCAACTTTCTATTTTGCTCTTATTATAATTTTTTCTTTGTTCTCTTCCTATCTTTATTTAAAAAGCAGGAATGTAAAGCTTAGGAGCCAGCCCATTTTTGGTTCAGAACCTGGGTTAAGCTTGCTTATTGGTGGCTAAATGTAGCCACTAATAAGCACACACTATCCAGGATGCTGAACATAAAATGGGCTGGCTCCTTAGCTTTACATTCCTGTTTTTTAAATAAAGATAGCGAGAGAACAAAGAAAATTGTTATAGGAGTAACACAGCCATACATTCACACACACACACACACACACACACACACACACACACACACACACACACACACAAACACATCCTCACAGAGACATCCACAGAAACACACAAAGACACACACACACACCTTCACAGAGATACCCACAGAAAATGCACAAAGGCATACACACCCACCCTCACAGAGGCATCCACAGCAAACAGACATACATATACACACACACACACACCCTCATAGAAGCATCCACAGAAAATACACAAAGACATACAAACACACACATACACCCTCACAGAGACACCCACAGAAAATGAACAGACATACGCACACACTCTCACAGAGACATCCACACAAAACACACACAGACATACGCACACCAAAAATGGGCTGGCTCCTTAGCTTTACATTCCTGCTTTTAAAATAAAGATAGCAAGATAACAAAGAAAATTGATAATAGGAGTAACACAGCCATACATTCACACACACACACACACACAAACACATCCTCACAGAGACATCCACAGAAAATGCACAAAGACATACACACCCACCCTAACAGAGGCATCCACAGAAAACAGACATACATTACATATACACACCCTCACAGAGGCATCCACAGAAAATACACAAAGACATACAAACACACACATACACCCTCACAGAGACACCCACAGAAAATGAATAGACATACACACACACCCTCACAGAGACATCCACAGAAAACACACAAAGACATACGCACACACCCTCACAGAGACACCCACAGAAAATGCATAAAGACATAGACACACACCCTCACAGAGACACCCACAGAAAACAGACATGCATACACACACCCTCACAGAGACATCCACAGAAAACACGCAAAGACATACACACCTACCCTCACAGAGGCATCCACAGAAAATGCACAACAGCATAGACACACACCCTTACAGAGGCACCCACAGAAAACACAGACATACATAAACACACACCCTCATAGATACATCCACAGAAAACACACAAAGACATACATACACACCCACAGAAAATGCACAAAGACATACGCACACACCCTCACAGAGACACCCACAGAAAACACAGACATACATACACACACACGCTCACAGATACATCCACAGAAAACACACAAAGACATACATACACACCCACAGAAAATGCACAAAGACATATGCACACACCCTCACAGAGACATCCACAGAAAATGCACAGACATACACACACACCCTCACAGAGACATCCATAGAAAATGCACAAAGACAGGCACATACACCCTCACAGAGAGACCTGCAGTTGAAATGCATACACACTCATAGAGACACCAACAAAAGCACAAAGACATAAACACAGAGACCAACAGAAACACCCACGGGAGGTAACATTTCTGCACATTGCCATCCCCTAAATCAAGTGTGTGACATGCATCATACAAAAAATAGTAGAAAACAAGAGATTACTTTTTAAAGAATCAGATGTGTAAATGTGCAAACAAAAATACTTCTGTGAATTCAAAATTGTACATTAATGATCTGTCAGAATGGGTAGATGAAGAAAAAGAAGAAAAGTACTTTTGAAAGGTTACATATGTTTGAGGAGTTCCCCCCCCCCCCCCATTTTCCCCCAACCAGGAGCACCATTTTCAAATCTGGTGTACAAATGTTCCCATCTGTAAACTGTACTTATGGATTTTGAAATTGCTGTACTCTATACAGGGAGTGCAGAATTATTAGGCAAATGAGTATTTTGACCACATCATCCTCTTTATGCATGTTGTCTTACTCCAAGCTGTATAGACTCGAAAGCCTATTACCAATTAAGCATATTAGGTGATGTGCATCTCTGCAATGAGAAGGGGTGTGGTCTAATGACATCAACACCCTATATCAGGTGTGCATAATTATTAGGCAACTTCCTTTCCTTTGGCAAAATGGGTCAAAAGAAGGACTTGACAGGCTCAGAAAAGTCAAAAATAGTGAGATATCTTGCAGAGGGATGCAGCACTCTTAAAATTGCAAAGCTTCTGAAGCGTGATCATCGAACAATCAAGCGTTTCATTCAAAATAGTCAACAGGGTCGCAAGAAGCGTGTGGAAAAACCAAGGTGCAAAATAACTGCCCATGAACTGAGAAAAGTCAAGCGTGCAGCTGCCAAGATGCCACTTGCCACCAGTTTGGCCATATTTCAGAGCTGCAACATCACTGGAGTGCCCAAAAGCACAAGGTGTGCAATACTCAGAGACATGGCCAAGGTAAGAAAGGCTGAAAGACGACCACCACTAAACAAGACACACAAGCTGAAACGTCAAGACTGGGCCAAGAAATATCTCAAGACTGATTTTTCTAAGGTTTTATGGACTGATGAAATGAGAGTGAGTCTTGATGGGCCAGATGGATGGGCCCGTGGCTGGATTGGTAAAAGGCAGAGACCTCCAGTCCGACTCAGACGCCAGCAAGGTGGAGGTGGAGTACTGGTTTGGGCTGGTATCATCAAAGATGAGCTTGTGGGGCCTTTTCGAGTTGAGGATGGAGTCAAGCTCAACTCCCAGTCCTACTGCCAGTTTCTGGAAGACACCTTCTTCAAGCAGTGGTACAGGAAGAAGTCTGCATCCTTCAAGAAAAACATGATTTTCATGCAGGACAATGCTCCATCACACGCGTCCAAGTACTCCACAGCGTGGCTGGCAAGAAAGGGTATAAAAGAAGAAAATCTAATGACATGGCCTCCTTGTTCACCTGATCTGAACCCCATTGAGAACCTGTGGTCCATCATCAAATGTGAGATTTACAAGGAGGGAAAACAGTACACCTCTCTGAACAGTGTCTGGGAGGCTGTGGTTGCTGCTGCACGCAATGTTGATGGTGAACAGATCAAAACACTGACAGAATCCATGGATGGCAGGCTTTTGAGTGTCCTTGCAAAGAAAGGTGGCTATATTGGTCACTGATTTGTTTTTGTTTTGTTTTTGAATGTCAGAAATGTATATTTGTGAATGTTAAGATGTTATATTGGTTTCACTGGTAAAAATAAATAATTGAAATGGGTATATATTTGTTTTTTGTTAAGTTGCCTAATAATTATGCACAATAATAGTCACCTGCACACACAGATATCCCCCTAAAATAGCTATAAATAAAAACAAACTAAAAACTACTTCCAAAACTATTCAGCTTTCATATTAATGAGTTTTTTGGGTTCATTGAGAACATGGTTGTTGTTCAATAATAAAATTAATCCTCAAAAATACAACTTGCCTAATAATTCTGCACTCCCTGTATGGTCTTGGTAGAACCATAAGCAGTGGTACTCGGTCCAATACCATTAGATCTGGTTGAATGCAGGATTTAGGATTGTTTGTTTGTATTTCAAAATTAAGTCAGCTTTAGTGTAAACTGAACAGTGTTAAGTTAACCTGTCTCATTTCAAACACTGAGCAAACTTAGCCTGACAGTATAATAAGTATAACATTTTATGCAGATGTAAAAATCTTAGAAAAAATGCCTGCTGGCATCTGGAAAGTCCTTTCATAAAGGGGCAGTAAACTGGAATGTAATTAAAATATATCAATATATATATATATATATATATATATATATATATATATATATATATATATATATATAGTAATTGTTTTTTAAAGACCCTGACCCCACCATACAACTACCACACTGAAGTTACAATCCAAAATTGCACAAATAAATAAAAAAACATTTAATAAGTAAGTCCTATCTCTTCTGCAAATGAAAGTGATCTGACGTCTTACTCAGGCACACACTGTACAAACTGAAGTGCCAAGTCTGTCTCACAATGTGCATAGTGGTTTAGGGCACACTTTCAAATGCTAATGCTTTACTCCTTGTAATGACATTTCCTGCGCTTAGTAGCACTCTGCTGTAGCACCCTCTGGTGGCTGACAAAATGTTAAAAAAATAAAATGTTGTGCTTGCCTCATGGGCCCCCCTGGCCCAGTGGGCCCCTAACAGGAGTCACCCCTTTCACCCTTGGATGGCGGCCCTGTGCATTCTTCATCCCCTTTGTCTGTGTGCTTCAACTAAATATCAAATAAATTATTAAGAATGTCAAAATAAAATATAATTTAAATCACAATTTTAAACAACTTTTCAATTTGCTTCCATTATTTAATTTGCTTTGTTCTAAAAGATATATGATTAAAATGTTGAAAATAGGAATTAACAGAAGTTTAATGAACTCTTGAAACCAACTACCTAGAAAGTATTGATCACTGTCAGGCAAAAACTTCAAACTATAAAACAGGTGTATAGGTACATGAGAAGAAAGAATGCTTCTGTCATTATAAATCAGTAATAAACTATCACCAAATATTCAGTGTATGTTTAGCACAATAATTAATTAATTTATCAAATAATAATTTAACTTTTAGATTTCTATAGAAAGAAAATAATTTGCGAAAGACAAAAGGCAAGTAACGCAGAATCACTTTCTGAGATTTGAAATGAAGAATCAATAGATAACTTTAATTATGGGTTAGATACAATTCAAGATAAAAAAATAGAATATCTATGATTATCATAACAAAAAATAAAAATATAATGAATGGCCCTCTAATGACAACAAATTAACTTGATTATATTGCATGTTTACGGGCATGCAATAAATTAGCGATCCACTTGTAATCTAGCCCTGAATATGTATAAATAACAAATAATTATAATTGTTTTATGCATGCTATTTTCTTATAAGTTTACCTTCAGTCTTGATGTATAAAAATATACCTAATAGTGGATGTGCATAATGGATGTGTCAAAGTTTTAACGTAAAAAAATATATAGTTCTTGCTGCAATATGTTTGTATCACAGTGACTAACAGCTCAAAAGTGATGTCTAAGCAATTCTAGAGCACCTTAAACAGTGTATGTCTTATAGGCTGGAAACATTAGCAGTGTTTTAGCTGACTGACCTGTGCTAATCCTTATATTACTCACATCCAAGGATGGCTCAATATGTCATCATGCCTAAGTCCAAGAATCAAATGAGCCCACCAAACTTTCCATCCACTACAATTTAAATCCTTTCAAAGTCAGCAGCATCAAAGATTACATTTCAGCATATAGATATTTAACAGGGAACCTAACCTAACAGGGAACTCTAACAAATTAAATTAGAACAAAACACAACAATATCTAAATATGCCTAATAGTAAGAAATACCACTATAGCGATGAAAATAAAATAAATAGCCATTGCCGGAAGAAGCCCCATGCTGTGAGGGGTGAAACGTACGTAGCCCCAAGCTGTGAGGGGTGAAACGTGTTTTGTTCTAATTTAATTTGTTATTAAATATATATTTTTTCTTGCAACAAGGTGTGATCTGTATCTGATTTAATATTTTAGTATTCATGGTCCTGTGCCGGTAAGGGTGTACTTTGTGTGATAGAGGTGTCAGGGAGTTTTTTACCCTGCGCTCCTGCCACATAAACTCTTTCTCTGATTTAATATATATATATATATATATATATATATATATATATATATATATATATCGTCAAATTTACTCATATATACATACACACACACACACACATATATATATACAGGGAGTGCAGAATTATTAGGCAAATGAGTATTTTGACCATATCATCCTCTTTATGCATGTTGTCTTACTCCAAGCTGTATAGGCTCGAAAGCCTACTACCAATTAAGCATATTAGGTGATGTGCATCTCTGTAATGAGAAGGGGTGTGGTCTAATGACATCAACACCCTATATCAGGTGTGCATAATTATTAGGCAACTTCCTTTCCTTTGGCAAAATGGGTCAAAAGAAGGACTTGACAGGCTCAGAAAAGTAAAAAATAGTGAGATATCTTGCAGAGGGATGCAGCACTCTTAAAATTGCAAAGCTTCTGAAGCGTGATCATCGAACAATCAAGCGTTTCATTCAAAATAGTCAACAGGGTCGCAAGAAGCGTGTGGAAAAACCAAGGCGCAAAATAACTGCCCATGAACTGAGAAAAGTCAAGCGTGCAGCTGCCAAGATGCCACTTGCCACCAGTTTGGCCATATTTCAGAGCTACAACATCACTGGAGTGCCCAAAAGCACAAGGTGTGCAATACTCAGAGACATGGCCAAGGTAAGAAAGGCTGAAAGACGACCACCACTGAACAAGACACACAAGCTGAAACGTCAAGACTGGGCCAAGAAATATCTCAAGACTGATTTTTCTAAGGTTTTATGGACTGATGAAATGAGAGTGAGTCTTGATGGGCCAGATGGATGGGCCCGTGACTGGATTGGTAAAGGGCAGAGAGCTCCAGTCCGACTCAGACGCCAGCAAGGTGGAGGTGGAGTACTGGTTTGGGCTGGTATCATCAAAGATGAGCTTGTGGGGCCTTTTCGGGTTGAGGATGGAGCTCAACTCCCAGTCCTACTGCCAGTTTCTGGAAGACACCTTCTTCAAGCAGTGGTACAGGAAGAAGTCTGCATCCTTCAAGAAAAACATGATTTTCATGCAGGACAATGCTCCATCACACGCGTCCAAGTACTCCACAGCGTGGCTGGCAAGAAAGGGTATAAAAGAAGAAAATCTAATGACATGGCCTCCTTGTTCACCTGATCTGAACCCCATTGAGAACCTGTGGTCCATCATCAAATGTGAGATTTACAAGGAGGGAAAACAGTACACCTCTCTGAACAGTGTCTGGGAGGCTGTGGTTGCTGCTGCACGCAATGTTGATGGTGAACAGATCAAAACACTGACAGAATCCATGGATGGCAGGCTTTTGAGTGTCCTTGCAAAGAAAGGTGGCTATATTGGTCACTGATTTGTTTTTGTTTTGTTTTTGAATGTCAGAAATGTATATTTGTGAATGTTGAGATGTTATATTGGTTTCACTGGTAAAAATAAATAATTGAAATGGGTATATATTTGTTTTTTGTTAAGTTGCCTAATAATTATGCACAGTAATAGTCACCTGCGCACACAGATATCCCCCTAAAATAGCTATAACTAAAAACAAACTAAAAACTACTTCCAAAACTATTCAGCTTTGATATTAATGAGTTTTTTGGGTTCATTGAGAACATAGTTGTTGTTCAATAATAAAATTAATCCTCAAAAATACAACTTGCCTAATAATTCTGCACTCCCTGTATATATATATATATATATATATATATATATATATATTTATATTTAATTTTTCATTATACAAGGAATCAGGGCATGCAATAAACAGACTTACTACTGTAGCATGAGAACAGAAGTGAACTATAGTAACATATTTATAAAATGGACATGAATATGATAGCTCATTAATATCGAACATCACTGACAAAAAAGACGCAGCTCCTTTTCGTCGAGGGGGTACTTTTAAAACCGGAACAGAAAGTAACTGCTCAGTACAGAGTATGACCGAGTCCTGATCAAGCTAAGAAAAACGTACGTCTAACATAAAACCGCTGTGTACTGAGTGGGTTACTTTCTGCTCCGGTTTTAAAAGTACCCCCTTGACAAAAATCGGCGCATCAAAATGGACGCGAGCGTAAATGTTGAATATTTTATACATTTCAAAGAATTCAATTACAATCGAATGACAACTCGTATCATCAGTAGGGATGGGAGTAGTGTACATTTCTAAATTCGAATGTTAGAACCAATATTATTACCGAAATTCGAATTATAACTCTGAATGTTGATAAGAACGAATATTCTTAAAAATTCTATAATCGAATGCTATTTACAGTTTTCAAATGTTTCTTTTGAATTCGAATGTTTATAATTATATTGAATGTCCACATTCGAGATTTCGAATTTAACATTCTATTTAACAAATACTATTCAGAAGTTCAATAGTTCATGTAGTAGGGAGGGAATCTAGTAAATTGATACATAATAGATACAAATATTTTCTATATAGAATATTGCATAATTCGAATATTACATTTAAAGAATGCATTAGAAATAATATTACAAACATATAAATTCGATTTTCTAATTCGAATATTGCATAATTCAAATATTATTATTATCAGGTATTTGTAGAGCGCCAACAGATTCCGCAGCGCTGAATATTACATTTAAAGAAAGCATTAGAAATACTATTACAAATATAAATTCAAATTATTCAAAACAAATATTTTCGAATGTAATCGTAAAATTCGAATCCGAACATTTGAAAAGGGAATGTTAGAATGTTATGTATACATTCGAAATTCGATTCGAACGAATGTGTTAAAATTCGTTTAATTTCTTGAATGTTGTGAAACATTTGCCCATCCCTAATCATCAGTATTACGCTATAATTTCAGAGGATATCAAAGAGGATCAATAGTATTCCGCTTGAAGACAACGAGCATCGATATGCATCGGATTCATCACATGGGAGTGTAAATTATGTCGAACATTGCAACATTTGACAATTTTGAAGCTTTGTTAACTACAGCGAATCAATCTTGGTGCATATTTGACACGGAATTCAATCGTATTATCTGCTTTGATAAATCGAGACCATAGACATCCAAATTAAATATTCTCATTTCCAAGAGCACTAAAAGCCTTACATTTATGGTAGTCAATCCCCCCCACTGTCCTGCACAACATATCAAAATGTTAAGATGTTTAATTTTGAGAAATTGTGCTTAACTGGGGGGCTTGATGGTTTTTGAAGTAGCTACCTTTGCAAAAAAAATTATGCAGAAAAAATCTTTGTTTTGTGAGGCACCACAGAAAATTCTGTAGCATTATGTGATATTTTGATCATGCATATACACTACAACAGAAGAAAATACTGAAAGACACTATACGAATATTAAGTCATTTGCTGTGTTTGTTGCTGTACATTTACTTAATGCATTCATTACTGTAATAGGCTGTTATTGCTTTTTTAACATACTTTCCCTGTGTTTAATTAAATAGTGCAGTAAATGAGGTTGCCCTGTGCCATCTCAGTACTGTGTTCATTCTATTGTCAAAGGTTAACTATGTGGAGAGGTGATTTAATTTTTGTGTAACTGCTTTATAATGTTGTTTTTATATAATGGTATAATAGCAATTACAGGTTTTCTGCATATTGCTTATAATCAAATGTGAACAAAACTACTCAGCATAGTGCAGTATATTCTTTTTTTTTCTTTCTTTTGTTTTCCAATAATCTTATCTGGCACATGCAATGCAACATCATTTAAAAAGGAAGATGAAAGCCTTAGGAATCTCTTTACTTCACTGCAGCTATAATTTCCTGGCAGCTTGACCTGAAATTATACAGTGCATCTTCTGCAGTGACACCTTTCTTATAGAATGGTACTCAGGAATTTGACTTGAATCTCATTTGCTGATCTTTTAAAGAATTTAGGTTTTTACATTATTTGCAGATGCAACTTCCCTACTTATCATCTGTAAATACAATTCATAGGGTAACACATAATTTTCAATACTGCAAGTAGGGATCATTGGTATTAAAGGGACAATCTATTCAAAATTTAACTTTCATGATTTCAAAAGGACATGCAATTTTAAATAGCTTTCCAATTCACTTTTATCATAAAATTTGATTTGTTCCCTTGGTATTCTTAGTTGATAGCTAAACCTAGGTAGACTTATATGCTAATTTCTAAGCCTTTGAAGGGCTCCCCCTATCTCAATGCATTTGACGGTTTCTCACAGCTAGAGGGCATTCATGTGTGCCATAGAGCCCAAAGAGTTACTAATGAGTCAGCACTGATTAGCTAAAATGCAAGTCTGTCAAAAAAACTGAAATAAGGAGGCAGTCTGCAGAAGTCTAGATACAAGGCCCCTCAACCTCCAGAGCCAGGACCCCCAACATTAAGGTCCAGAGAAAGGGCACCCAACCTCCAGGGCCAGACCCCACACTCTATGGCCCTCACAGCGACAGACCCCCGCCAGGGCCCCCACTAAACCCACACTTATTTGCTTAGTTACTGATAGGGCAACTGAAAACTCCAGCTTAAGGAATGCACAAGGATCCGTGGAGATGCTGGTAGCTCAGCCCAGGTCCTATTTGCCTGGCAGATCAGCCCGTCCCTGCTGCTCACATATATATATATCTACCGGGCCTTGGACATGTCTAGCTAAAATTTACCGGGCCTTGAGCTCACTTTGGTTGAGAACCACTGATTTAGACACATGGATGGTCTTGAGCTGCTATGAGCCTACCTACCTTTACTCTTCACCTAAGAATACAAAGGTAATGATGCAAATTATTATTTTTTTATATTGCCTGCTCTATTGCTCTATCTAAACCACAAAAGATTATTTTTAAATTTGCTGACCCTTTAAAGGGACTGTTAAGTCAAAATTAAACTTAAATTGATTAATTTTGCTTAGTTCTCTTAGTATCTTTTGTTAAAGAGTAATTCTAGATCAGTTCAGGAATGTGCAAAAGTCTTAATCCATCTGGCAGCAGTATTTGCAATATTGTTTACAGCCATGTTATACATAGATACAAATACTGCTGCCATAGACTGATATACACACAAGCACTCTCCTAAGCTCCTATAAGCAACACAGGATACAAGTTTGATAATGGAAGTAAATTGGAAAGTTGTTTAAAAGGGCACATTCCTTATGAACAATAAGTTTGATTTTGACTTTACTGTCCCTGGTGGACTTAATTAAAGGGACAGTAAAGTCAAGATTAAATGTTCATTATTCAGATAGGGTATACAATTTTTGCATGATTCAACTTTAAAATTTACTTCTATTATCAATTTGTTTTACTTTTTTAGGTAAAATTTGCTAAAAAAAAACAGGAAGGTAAGATTAGGAGCGTGCACGTGTCTGCAGCCCTATTTCCTATCATGCTGTGCTCCAGACATATACACAGTACCTATCTAGATATTACAGTATTATTATTGTACTTTATTTATAAAGCGCCAACATATTCCACAGCGTTGCCCATGGGTACAATTGATATACGTGAAACAATGACACAATACTTGTAAGAGACAAGACAAATACATGAAGAATTTAGGTCCCTATTCTCGTGGGAAATTACAATCAAGATATCTCTTCAACAAAGAATAACATAAGATCAATACAAATTTGATAATAGTAGTAAATTGGAAAGATTTTTAAAATTGTATTCTCTATCTGAATCTCAAAATAAACATTTGGGGTTTCATGTCCCTTTAAAGTTTTGATCCTTTTAGGATGGGATTCCTGCTTACATGTAAACACAATAATATATAGACAACACATATAGTGCAATCAGTGTTAGTGAGAATGTGTTGAAGTATAAATAAATCTGTACTATTCACAATCCCATTTGCCTGCACTACATTGTGTGCATCTAATATAGTCTAGCAATGTGTAAACTTAAAGGGCCATAATACCCAAATGTTAAAACACATGCAAGTGATGCAGTAAAGCTGTAAAAAGCTGACTAGAAAATATCACCTGAACATCTCTATGTAAAAAAGAAAGATATTTTACCTCAAAATGTCTTAAGTATTCACACCCCATTGTAATGGACTTTAAGCAGCAAATCAGTATGTCTGTCCCGTAACAGGCAAGGGTGTGCGCCTCATGCACACTCATGTTATTTCCCTATTCAGTTTAAGGAAGTTTACTATGAAATCTCATGAGAGTTAAGTGAAATCTCATGAGATCACAGTAAAAGAGTTCATGATCTCAGCATGGCTGATGCCGATTGGCTGCTGTTCATTTCTTCCTCTTTTTTTTTTTTTACCTGCAGCTGGGCAGCAGCCGAGTATAACTTTTTACACAAGTGATTTAGCATATGAGTATTATGTCCCTTTAAATTTGACACCACTATAAAACTATATAATGCATTACAATTCCTTTTTATTTTGAAGATGCATTTGAATCACTGAGAGTCATTAAAATTAATATTTGCAAGGTAACACTATCATCTTCTCACATTCTTCAAAACAAAAACGATAAATTCTAATAATATGCAGTTGGTAGCTCATATTATTGTGGGATAGCTTGAAAGCGTCACTCAGAAGCCCCCCAAAAAATCCTAGCAATAAACGTAGAACATTACAATATGAAGAATTGAGTTGCCAGCAATATACAATGTCTCCCTAAGCACACATGTACAGTTATATTTTACTGCCGGAGCATGCTGAAGTTCAAAAAGGGAGATATTACTCTTTTTATCTATGATTTATATCAAAGAGCAACAGATTAGAGGGTTGACTAAAATCTTTTTTAAATTTAAACTGATTGTAAAGTTTAATGAACAAGTCCTTGTATATAAAAAATAATCTTAAAAACAGCTGCATTTTAATTAATTAAACTTTACAATGAAGCTTATTTTTTTTAAAACACTTACCTTTGCTTTATGGAAAACAGACAAGCGACCCTCTGCCCTCAGCTCCTTCTGTAGTTAGCATATCAATGATGAATCCGGCTTCCTCCAATCGTTGCGTGGCCCCTTTGTCGTCCAGCTTGTGGGGTAAGCAACAAATGGAGGAAGCCGGATTCGTCATTGATCTGTTAACTATTTTTAAAAAGAAGCTTCATTGTAAAGTTTAATGAATTAAAGTCCCTCTGTTTATAAGAATATATTTAGATACCAGCACTTACTCATTAAACTTTACAATCAGATTAAGGGGAATCTTATAGGGAGAGCTTAATTATGTACAACTGAGTCCTGGGACTCTACTGCTCACTTGCTTGCAAGAACAACTTTAATAGAAAATGTTTATTTCTTCAGCACAAGAACAAATTACAAAGCTCTGTTATACATTTTAAAATATTCTCTTTAGGTCACAATTCTATAAAGTTCTCTGGGCTGGTAAAATTATATAAGAATGCTTGCCAGTACTTGGATTTCCTTAGTGGAATTCAATAAAGCCACTTTTTACCCTTAAAGGGACAGTCAAGTCCAAAATAAACTTTCATGATTTAAATAGGGAATGTCATTTTAAACAACTTTCCAATTTACTTTTATCACCAATTTTGCTTTGTTCTCTTGGTATTCTTAGTTAAAAGCTAAACCTAGGAGGTTCATATGTTAATTTCTTAGACCTTAAAGACTGCCTCTAATCTGAATGCATTTTGACCACTAGAGGGCATTAGTTCATGTGTTTCATATAGATAACATTGAGCACTGATTGGCTAAAATGCAAGTCTGTCAAAAGAACTGAAATAAGAGGGCAGTTTACAGAGGCTTAGATACAAGGTGATTACAGAGGTAAAAAGTATATTTCTATAACAGTGTTGGTTATGCAAAACTAGGGAATGGGTAATAAAGGGATTATCTTTCTTTTTAAACAACAACAATTCTGGTGTTGACTGTCCATTTAAAATAGGGTTTCTCGTTAAGGGGCGTAAGTGCACAATGCAAATCATAAACTTAAAAACATATAAAATGTATAATTGAACCATTCACACAAAAATACACAAACAAAATTGTATTGTTAAAGGGACATGAAACCCACATTTTTTATTTAATAAATCAGGTAGATAATACAATTTTAAACAACATTCTAATTTACTTATATTATCTAATTTGCTTAATTCCTTATATATCCTTTGCTGAAGAAAGAGCAATGCACATAAGTGAGCCAATCACACAAGGCATCTATGTGCAGCCACCAATCAGCATCTACTGAGCCTATTTAGATATTATTTTAAACAAAGGATATCAAGAGAATGAAGCAAATTAGATAAATAGAAGTAAATTGGGAAGTTGTGTGCGTGCGTGCCCGCGAACTGGCTGCATATTAAACATGTAAGTGGTGGGAGAGAGTGTTGGGTGGCAGAGGAGGGAGAAATTTATCAGAAAAAGGGATCTGGGAGGGAAGGGTATGGTATGGGGGGCAGCTACACTACAGAAAAGGTGAATTTTCTTTTTTTAAAAAGGCCACTTATTGCAAAGTGGCTACTGGCAGACAGCTGCCAGTACCCCAAATGGTGGCAAATAGTTAGTGGGGGAAGGATTAGAGAGCTCTTTGGGGGGAGGGGGGAGATCAGGTAGGTTGGGGGCTAAAGGGGGATCCTACACATTTTAATATTTTTTTTTTTTGTTTATTAAACAAAATTTTTTATTGAAGTTTTGGTATATTGACAAAAATAATGAAGGTATAAAACATTACCAGGATGAGACTTTACAGTAGTTGAACAATGAATCAATGCTTTGTGTGATACAAACAGAAATTGACATAACTGTGCGAGGGACACAGCCTGTAAACTAAATATAAATATTGAGGCATATGAGGCAACACTATACAAGCCATTGTCAATAATAAGGGAAAATATACAATAATGAAACCTCTTTTTTTTCCTGAGGGGTATAGAGTTGATGTGGCTACAGTGTGGGCCTCTTATGGGCCAGAAGAAGAAGTAAATATGTCACAGTTGGTAGCTACATAGAGGTCACTCTTGGACAAGTTGATCAAGGATAAGGGTAAGTCAGCAGGCAAAAGTTGCTTTAATTTTGGGGGAAGAGAGGGGGACGTGTCCAGAGAGTTTAGAGAGAGAAAGAGCAGTATTACAATCACATGGATGAGAATCTGTTAAATACATCAACATCTAATAATGTACATAGGATAAATGTGGGTTTGAGAGCGAAAGAGTCATCATATATCTATTTATGAAAATAAAATGACATAAAAGCGTGAAGTTACCCCATAATAAGGGCTAATAGCTTATAATATCTGGCATGTCAGGATTAATAGTGGGACAGTATGTGTTAAGATAAAGAATTGTAACCTCTAGAGAGGAACTACCCATGATCAATAATATTTCGCAACACTTTACCAAAAAAAAAACGAGTGGAACAATACTTATATCATGTCAAACAATAGGAATAGTTGATGGAGACTTGGAATGGAAATGTAGTGAGAACGGAATTTGTGAACTATGAACCTAGACCTGATCCCCCAGGTACGGGCCCTATACACAGGTGACAGGTAAGTTAGCAGTATTCATATTCAGCCCAACAGAGTTCACATTAGTCATGATATAGATCAAATTATATAATAGAGCATATGGTAAGGGTAAATATATTGGGTATCCTCTTTTCTCTCACTGAGTAGGATTGTAGTTTATATGTATATTGTAAGGAGAAATATCACAGTGGCTTAAACCTTTAAATTTGCGACGGTGTCTTGCCCATTTTGAGGTATTGTTTAGGACTACTAGTCACATAATCTACATTCCAAACGTGCCATTAGAAAGCTGTGGAGGGGGGAGGGATCTAGCTGTAGCGTATAGGGTACACTGTCTTGTAGGGTACAACTATTGTTCATAATGGGGTAGCTTTATCGAATAGTGCGTAGTCGTCATACAGTGCGAGTAAGTATGAGCACGCCCATGACATAACTATGTGAGGTGGGTATGAAGAAGTGCATAGACATATTAAGTTGTTTAGTGGGCATACAGATATAGAGTATAAACAGATCATTATGCAAAACATCTCCAAGTTTATCCCTCCTTTAAGACATAGCAATATCATAACGTGTGGGAAAGATAAAGTAGAAAGTATCTAACAATATCAACATTCCTATGGATGTTCACTTAAGGCAGCACCTTTATTTACTATAGCTTAGAGCTATGCATCCTACATGAGTAGTCAGAACTGGATACAGGGTTGTTACATATATGAGACCATAAGGATATAAATTAAATAAATCTGGTTATAAACAGGTGTTTTTTCCAGTCTAGTTGGAGAGAGAGAAGGTAATTGTTGTGGCTTTCTCAGTATTCAACAAATATGTGAACATAGATATAGACAAAGTAATAGACAAGCTGATGTAGTAATGGCTCTTGTGAAACTATTAAAATATTTAAATACAGAGCTAAAACAGGCAGGTCCTATGCTATAGATAAATCAGAGACCAAGACATCAAACAATATTATCATCATAAAAGACCCAGGTTTCCATAGCTAAGTGTCTTGTATAGATACAACAATCAGTTCAAATAGCATGGACTATGCAGGAGATGAGCTGTAAGAGTCAGTGTAGATCTCTAAGTAGGACATTAAGAAACTTGACATCTTCTAAAACATGGATTTCTTTTCATTTGGTGTTTAGCCTTAACATAGCAGTAAGAATAGTTTCATTTATATATCTAGCTAGCATGATGCCCAACAATAAAATGTACAAGTATCAAACAGAGAGTAGCCAGTTACAAGGCCATTTAACGTGTGAAACATATAAACATGAAAATATGTAGTGAGGAACAAATATCTCAATGTTATGTATATAACAGTAATTAGTTAACTTCTAGACATTTTATAATTGACAACCATCCTTAATTAGTAGGTAACCAGGTACCCTGTATAGCATAGCCTGTAATGTCATCAAATTACCCAACACCTCTCTTTTGTATCTGTGTAAGTCCAAGTGCAAAATGCAGATGGTTCAGTGGTCGGTCACGGATGGGCCAAGATAAGTCAAGCATGTTCCCTCCATCAAAGGTATTACATGGCATATGGCTAAAGGGGATGAGTCTCACATATTCTGCAGCGATCTGCGCATCCATGCTGTTGGTGTGAAGTAGGAAACCTCTGTGTCTGCTCTGCGCTTCAGGATACTGCGCTCTTCTGTTTGAACCCTTCCCCAAACAGGGAGCCGTTGAGTCCGTGACAAATGCTTTAACTGCCTGTGTCTCTGCGGTCTTACCGGAGTTGGGGTAACTGACAGCTTGACAAGAGATGTGCGGTCTGGTTCTGCTCTGTATTCCTTCAAGATCTCCCAAAGATAAAGTGAGCCCCTGCTCCTCCGGCATCTGTCTGGATATCGTGTCATCTGGAGGCTTAGGGAAGGGGGGTAGTACAGCTGATCCGCGCTGTACTCATGCAGCGTCTCGGTATCCCTCATTCTGGTTCCGTTTAATAGGCATAGGTCTCCTTCGTCCCATCGTGCTCTTATTACATAGCAGAGATCATCAAAGTTTTGGAGCATCTGTAGTTCCAGGTCTTAGGGATTGGATCTCTAAATAGAGACAGAGACAGGAGGTGGAAGGGAATATCCTTTTTCTTACTGTCAAGCAGATTTTTTTGGCTGGTTATATCCTCTCCAAGAAGTGCGCGCAATACAACTCGAGGAGCTGATTGTTGAACCAGAGTGCTGGGTCATTGAAGTATACAGTTCCGGGACTCAACAACCGCTGACGAGCGGCACCTTATATTGGCTGAGGATCATTCAGCACGTCTGAAGTGTAACAGGTACCGTGAAGTATCATTTCCATTTGCATAAAGGAACAAGGTACCGCATATTCCTGAACTTTTGTAGACTTCTAGTTTTGTTTTCAGTACAAGTGTATGCCTTTTAAACGGCTGTTAAAAGAAGTATACATTGTTACAATAATATACACCCTGTTCAAACTGTGACAAACAAGCAGGGAGGTGATACACTGGAACTCTGTGAGTGTTAAAGGCTCAAATTGAAAATTGATTTATGAACTACCTATACAATTTTTGAAGCGAGTGTATGAAGTGTGTATTAATGTGGTATTGTTATTTTTATAATTTATCTGGATATTTGAATGATTATTTTATATGAAGTTTTACAAAGAGTATTGAATGAATTGTGTGTGACTTGAATGAATCAATTTGATAAGTATTTTTATTTTGTTATTTATTATATGAGCTTGCTGTTGAATAAAATTGTGAATAATTATTGACAAACGTATTTCCTGTTGGATTCCTGTATATTCTAATATATGTGTTGAGTTGGGCTTCCAATTGAAACTATTTTTTATATATTATTAGAAATTTAGAGCAGATTGACCTTTGGGCGCCTCCCCCAACCCTTTTTCTTTTGTTGACTATCATTCTGGTTACACCTTCTGGAGAGGGGTGTAACAGGAGGGAGAGCTTTAGGACTGCATAGACCAGGCTCCTGGACAATCCTTGGTATTGAAATTGATATTGAGTTTAGTTAGCTCCGTAACTTCTTCCAAATGAGTATCGTAGATTATGTATCTCTCATTGCGTTCTTTTCATGTGGCTGATCACAGTTAGCTGCCTCAAAGCAAAAGAACCACGCTTGGGCAGGAAGAAGGGGGAGAGAATATTTTTTATTTTATTTTTTAAATTTAAAAAAAACAAAAAACTTTTATTTTAGTACTGGCAGACTTTCTGACAGTACTTAAGATGGCAGGGACAATTGTGGGGTGGGGGAGGGAAGAGAGCTGTTTGGGAGGGCTCAGGGGGTGGGATGTGTCAGGTGGGAGGCTGATCTCTACACTAAAGCTAAAATTAACCCTTCAAGCTCCCTACAAGTTACCTAATTAACCCCGTCACTGCTGGGCATAATACAAGTGTGGTGTGCAGCGGCATTTAGCGGCCTTCTAATTACCAAAAAGCAACGCCAAAGCCATATATGTCTGCTATTTCTGAACAACGGGGATCCCAGAGAAGCATTTACAACCGCTTGTGCCATAATTGCACAATCTGTTTGTAAATAATTTCAGTGAGAAACCTAAAGTTTGTGAAAACGTTTGTGAAAAAGTGAACAATTTTTTTATTTGATCGCATTTGGCGGTGAAATGGTGGCATGAAATAAAGTATACCAAAATGGGCCTAGATCAATACTTTGGGTTGTCTACTAAAAAAATATATATATACATGTCAAGGGATATTCAGGGATTCCTGACAGATATCAGTGTTCCAATGTAACTAGCGCTAATTTTGAGAAAAATATACTTGTACTTATTGCCCTATAACTTGCACAGAAAAAAAAGCAAAGAACATGTAAACATTGGGTATTTCTAAACTCAAGACAAAATTTAGAAACTATTTAGCATGGGGTTTTTTGGTGCTTGTAGATGTGCAACAGATTTTGGGGGTCAAGGTTAGAAAAAGTGTGTTTTTTTCCATTTTTTCATCATATTTTATAAAAACATTTATGGTAAATTATAAGATATGATGAAAATAATGGTATCTTTAGAAAGTCCATTTAATGGCGAGAAAAACTGTATATAATATGTGTGCGTACAGTAAATGAGTAAGAGGAAAATTACAGCTAAACACAAACACCACAGAAATCTAAAAATAGCCCTGGTCCTTAAGGGAAAGAAATTGAAAAAATGGCCTTGTCCTTAAGTGGTTAAATGTGAAAGAATTTTTGGGGGGTTTCATGTCCCTTTAAGGCACATCAAAAATCATAAAAAAAAATCATATTTTATATAAAAAAATGTGTATGTATATTACACAGGAATAAATTTGATTAAATATGCACAGTCTAAATCTAAATTTAAAGGACCACTAAATACAGAAAAAATGCATAATTAACAAGTGCCTAATAAAAAGACAATGACATAACACTTACTCTGAATTTCAAATAAGAAGTAGAATTTTTTTTACACATTAGCCGGCCCCCTCTATGATGTGACAGTCATCAGCCAATCACAGATTAGTATACATATATATTGTGAATTTGTGCACATGCTAAGTAGGAGCTGGTGCATCAAAAAGTGTGTAAATAAAAAGAACATGCAAAATTTCATAATAGAAGTAAATTGTAAAGTCTCTTTAAAGGGTCATAATACCCAAATGTTTAAACACTTGAAAGTGATGCAGCATCGCTGTAAAAAGCTGACTAGAAAATATCACTTGAACATTTCTATGTAAAAAAGAAAGATATTTTACCTCAAAAGTTCTTCAGTAGCCACATCCCATTGTAAAGGACTTCTAAGCAGAAAATCAGTATGTCTGTCCCGGGACAGCGGAAGGAGCGAGCTTACGTGCACTCTCATCTTATTTCCCTATTCAGTGTAAGGAAGTGTACAATGAAATATCATGAGAGTTAAGTGAAATCTCATGAGACCACAGTAAAAGAGTTCATGACCTCAGCACTGTTGATGCTGATTGGCAGCTGTTCATTTCTTCATTTATTTATTTTTTACCTGCAGCTGAGCAACAGCTGAGTATAACTTTTTACACAGAACTTACTCTGCTGAGCTGAGGAAATTGTGAGGTAAAATATCTTCCTTTTTTACATAGAGATGCTCAGGTGATATTTTCCTGTCAGCTTTTTACAGTTATATTGCATCAGTTTCAAGTGATTTAGCATATGAGTATTATACCCCTTTAAACTGTATGTTTTATCTGAATAATTATAGTTTCATTTTGATTTTAGTGTCCCTTTAAGGACACTGGATGTGAAAAAATCCCATAGAAATTCATGCTTATAAGTGCAAAATACAAAGTGAAATTGTTATTTGTTTTTGTCAAATGAGCTGAACATGGGCTTTCCATGGGAGTTTATAAAATTGTCTCTCAAATCACATCATAATTCTGAATCTGAACGTAATTCTGTAAACATTTTTGCCATACAGATCTCACAGTTTTTTCTCACAACTTAAAAAGTGGCGCACTTTTACCCAAATACTCAAAACACTAATTACTCTAAAAGGAAAACATGGTGCATATGAAAATAACAGAGATTTTAAGGTACAGTGCACTGAAAACAGCATAAATGTATTTGTATTAAAGGGACACTGAACCCACATTTTTTCTTTAATGATTCAGATAGAGGATGCAATTTTAAGCAACTTTCTAATTTATTCCTATTATCAAATTGTCTTCATTCTCTTTGTATCTTTATTTAAAAAGCAAGAATGTAAGTTTAGATGCCGGCCCATTTATGGTGAACAACCTGGGTTGTTCTTGCTAATTGGTTGATAAATTCACCTGCTGTCTGAACCAAAAAATAGCTTAGATGCCTTCTTTATCAAATAAAGATAGCAAGAGAATGAAGAAAAATTGATAATAGGAGTAAATTAGAACGTTGCTTAAAATTGCATGCTCTATCTGAATCACTAAAGAAAACAATTGGGTTCAGTGTCCCTTTAAGTGTAATATTAAAGTTTAAACATATGATGGGCTCTCCTTGTGTACTTTGTTCTTTTCGAAATTGTACCTAGCAGAGAGCTATCATTATTTCTATGGGAGACATCACGCCACCCGCAGGAATAGTCCCTTTTTTAATAGAATTCCATAAGGGCTTTTCCTGCAATTTTTTTATAATCGGGGTCCTTAGACAGAACAAAATATTTTAAAACATTGTTTTCCCAATTTAATTACACTTTTGAAAAATGTGAGAAAACTTTCCTTTTGATTTTAATGTTTAAAAGCATTTTTTTTTTCTTCATACAGATATTATACATTTCAAGAAAAACAGTGAACACTTTAGTCATGTAAAAGACACTGAAATGTAGTTCTCCAAAAAGAAAAAAATATATAAATATCTATATTTGTAAAAAGAGAAGATTATTAAAAAAACTAAATATAAAAATAATTACATATAGAAAAAAACAGTTTATGAATTGAAGGGATGGCAAATAAATAGTTAAAAACTGCTAATTTTTTATTTATTTTTGTGTTGCCTGAATCAACCAATTTCAAGCTATCCCACAAACTAGCTGTACACAGGTTTGTACTTCTGTGAGTTTCAGCATTGAAATGTACTTGGGATGTGTAAATATTGTACTTTTATACATAATGGGAACGTTTTTAAAGTCTCTTAAATTAGGCTCAGGCGTACACCCTTCAAAGAGCTAGATTGAGCTCAAGCAAAAAGGGGTAGCGCTCATATTTCAGGTTAGAAGTAAAAAAGTTAGTTTGAGAGCAATTGAATTTAGCGTGCAAATGGTTAAAGGGACATTATACACTAGATTTTTATTTGCATAAATGTTTTGTAGATGATCCATTTATATAGCCCATACAGTTTGTTTGTTTTAAAAATGGATAATTTTGCTTATTTTTAAATAACATTGCTCTGATTTTAAGACTCCTAACCAAGCCCCAAAGTTTTAGGAGAATACCGACGTATACCTACTCCAGCTTGTTCTGTTTGTGTAAAGAGTCTTTTCATATGCAAAGGAAAGGGGAGGGGGGAGTGTCTGCTATTTCCCAGTGGGTGTTCCAGTAACCTTTTAAACAGAGCTTAACTGGAAGTTTTCTAAGTTTTTAAACAGTTTTATACTGGATTGTATATTAGTATCTGTGCATATTATTATTTGTAGTAGTGTCTATTATATGCAGTTACATAAAAATTGGGGTATACTGTCCCTTTAACTGGTATGCTCGACTAAAAAGTTGCACAATATATATGTCTAGATATATTTTGCAAAAAATACATTATATATATATATATATATATGTATTTAAGAATAAATATAACATTCTGCAACATAAAGAACATTGGAATGTGAACTATTAATATTTCATGTCTTGTCTGTATGACTTTTTTTCCCTATTTTTGGGCTTGATTAAAGTCTAAGGGGAAATATGGTTGCAATATTCCAAGTTCGACTTTTTACATGCGTCGGGTTGACACTTTTTACTTCCATTTTGTAATACACACAATACCCGGCATGCACAAAAGGTTTACTTCTAGCGGAGTGGAAATGGGAATGATACATAGCGCTCTGCTCCTAATCTAGTCCTAAATGAGGAATTGGCAGAAATCAAATACTAAAATGCACAAGCCAGAGTGTCCGAGAATTGAACTAATAATTTCCAGGGAAAATGATTGTCTATTTTATTAAATTGAATACTAAAAAACTTTCGTCCCACCATGACATCCAAATTTGTGCATGAAAATTGTGAACTCTACAAATGCTCTTGATTTCCTTTCCTGAATCGTGTAATATAATGAATGTACAACTATATTTAAAAAGATGTACAAATGTCTATCACACTATACAGAATCTACAGAACATTTGTGCCATTTTTTAATGTACGTGATAACTTTAGACATTGGCTGTTTAACCTTCAGTAGTTGGTGAAGATTTACTGTTAAGTGCCTCTAAGGTGTCTGCCATGTCACAAATCTCATTTTTATTTTATTGCACCGAAAAATACACGTTTTACAGCCACAGGAGAATTTATCAAAGTAGGAGAACAGGATTTTAGACAAGCTCCATGCCAACGCTCTAAACCATAATTTATTTGTACCAGTGATAAGAACATTTTTTTTGACAAGGTGATATGAGTATTGCAATTGGTATACGCAAATAATAAAAAGAACAACTATATGTGCATCACTGCATTCTGGTCTGCATTAGGTTTGCCAAGTGTCCAGTGTTGGACAGTACAATCAAGTACTTAATCCAGCTGTCCTATAAAATACAAACCCAGACACATAAATATCAAGTTGTTGTTTTTTTACTTCTCTGATGGTCATCTTTGACATAAGATGGTGATAAGGTCAGATGAAGGTAAAAGCCTTACTTTACACAAGGGATTTTAGAACCATGGATAGCAGCATCCAAAAGAATGTCAAGGTAAAGGAATGCAGGGACAAGGAAATTATTTGTTGCATGTAAAAGAGTGGCTGCATGGCCAGAAGTCTGATAAGATAAAAGGTGGGTGAGAGAGGGGGCTGCAGGGCCAGGCAGGGGTCTGACCTGAGGTCTTATGTGGGTAAGATAGGGGCTGAAAAGTCAGGGGTATGATTTAAAATCTAATATTGCATATGACTAATAGACTGGTTGTAGTAAAATGCAAGCCTTCCAAGGTTATATTTAAAATACTTTTTAAATAAAATTTTAACATGCACCCAAATTGTTAAGGATTTATTGCCAAAGTATTTTTTAAATAGCCGCAAACACAAAATATTATAAAATTAATTTCAAGAAATATTTAATCCTAATGATACTGCTCATTAAAGTTCATAAAAAGAAACTAAACAATATATTTAAAAAGTCAAAAGTATATGCTGTATTTACTAGACATGTGCATGGCGGAAAAATTCGGTTCGGTTCGGATCGATTCGAATTCGGAAAATTCTGAATTGATTCGTTTCGGATTTGTTTCGGATTCATTCGGATTCGAAGAAATTCGTCTGGATTCGGTTCGGAAATTCGGCATTTCGGTAAGTGTTAGGTGGGATTAGACTAGTATTATACTGTATATTAGGTGTTAACCTAACATACTGTACAATACTAGTGTAATCCAATGACCATCCCGAATTTACGAATCGATTCGAACTAATTCGGTTCGATTCGGAAAATTTGGCGGAATTTCAATTCGGAAATTCGGTTCGATCCGAATTGTCGAATTTGCTGAATTTTCCGAATTTCCGAATCGAACCGAATCGCACATATCAAGTATTTACTAAGCTCTACTTTGTTCAAAAATTGTTTAGGTAATCCATGATCTTTAGTGTAGTATCTTCATAATGATCAATGACATTATACACAAAAATCTTATAATTAGGTGGATGTGACTAAATAATTTAATTATGGAAATGTAATGTTTTGTTAAAGTTCATGATGACATATGTTTACCACCCTTACATATTTTTTCAAAGAACCTTTAAGACAATATTTCTACTAGCAAATGTTTTATCTACTTTCAATATGTAATTTATGCTGACAGCCTAATGGGATGTTTTAGTCTCATATTAGTATGCTGTTGAAATGTAATGCAGCCTTAAGTATCTTTAGTGTAGCCTTCTCTGGGGCATCCTCTTTTCCGTTACCGCTTTCTTTTGAGGTACTACAAGGATCTGTCCTCAGTCCCTTTCACGTCTCAATCTACATGTCATCATTAGGTTCCTTAATAAAGTCCCATGGGTTTCAATATCATGTGTATGCCGACGACACCCAAATCTACCTCTCTGCACCAGACCTATCTCCTTCCTTGCTAACCCATATCACTGTCTCTCTCATATCTCATCTTGGATGTCCTCTCACTACCTCAAGCTAAATCTCTCCAAAACTGAGCTCCTTATTTTCCCCCTTCTTCCAAAATCTCCACCCATTTATTTCTCTATAACTGTTGATAACTCCATCATTACCCCTACCCCATATGCCCGATGTCTTGGGGTTATACTTGACTCAGATTTTTCTTTCACTCCTCACATTTAGTCCTTGGCTAAAGCCTGCCGCTTCCACATTAAAAACATCTCTAAAATTAGACAATTCCTTACACAAGACACAACTAAGATTTTAATCCGCTCTCTCATCCTTTCCTGCATCAACTACTGCAACTCCATCCTCTCTGGTCTCCTTAGCTGCTGCCTTGCTCCTTTACAATTCATAATGAATGCCTCTGCCAGACTCATCTTCCTTACACGTCGCTCTTCATCTCCTACACCTCTCTGCCAATCTCTTCACTGGCTTCCTCTTGCCTCCAGGATTAAACACAAAATTCTCACTCTGACATACAAAGCCCTCAGCTGCACTGCTCCCCCCTACATCTCAGACCTTGTCTCCAGATACTCTCCCTCCCGCCCCCTTCGCTCTGCTCATGATATCCTACTCTCCTCTACTCTTGTTACCTTCTCACATTACCATTTACAAGACTTCTCCAGACTGGCTCCCATGTTATGGATCTCTCTGCCTTGCTCTTCAAGACTCTTCCCTAGTTTTGAAAGCTTCAAGCGCTCCCTAAAGACTCTACTATTCAGGGATGCCTACAACCTACACTAACCTTCCTATCTCTACTGCTATCCCTTTGAACCTGTTAGCATGTAAGCCAATGAGCCCACCTGTTTGTAGTTCACCTTCAAAGGAGCTGACTACAACAGTGATACTCTCAGCAGGGCCCTCTACCCATTTGATACCTGTAAATGTTACCTTGTATACCATGAGTTTATAGCGATGCGGAATCTGTTGCCGCTCTAAAAATACCTGATAATAATAATATCATGATGTTCCAGTATTATTTTGAAGTAGGAGTAAAAAAAAACTAAATTTATTTCTCTTGTGGTGTATCCAGTCCATGGGTTCATCCATTACTTGTGGGATATTCTCCTTCCCAACAGGAAGCTGCAAGAGGACACCCACAGCAGAGCTGTCTATATAGCTCCTCCCCTAACTGCTACCCCCAGTCATTCGACCGAAGACAAGCAAGAAAAAGGAGAAACTATAGGGTGCAGTGGTGACTGTAGTTTAAAAATAAAAAACACCTGCCTTAAAATGACAGGGCGGGCCATGGACTGGATACACCACAAGAGAATTAAATTTATCAGGTAAGCATAAATTTTGTTTTCTCTTGTAAAGGTGTATCCAGTCCACGGGTTCATTCATTACTTGTGGCATACCAATACCAAAGCTTTAGGACACGGATGAAGGGAGGGACAAGGCAGGAACTTAAACGGAAGACACCACTGCCTGTAAGACCTTTCTCCCAAAAATAGCCTCAGAAGAAGCAAAAGTATCAAATTTATAGAATTTAGAAAAGGTATGAAGCGAAGACCAAGTCGACGCCTTACAAACCTGTTCAACAGAGGCCTCATGTTTAAAAGCCCATGTGGAAGCTACTGCTCTAGTAGAATGAGCTGTAATTCTTTCAGGAGGCTGCTGGCCAGCAGTCTCATAAGCTAAGCGTATTATACTTCTTAGCCAAAAAGAAAGAGAAGTTGCCGAAGCCTTTTGGCCAGTCCTCTGTCAAGAGTAGACAACAAACAAAGCAGATGTTTGACGAAAATCCTTCGTAGCTTGTAAAAAAAACTTTAAAGCACAAACCACGTCAAGATTGTGTAATAGACGTTCCTTCTTTGAAGAAGGATTAGGACATAGAGAAGGAACAACAATCTCCTGATTGATATTCTTATTAGATACCACCTTAGGAAGAAACCCAGGTTTGGTACGTAACACTAACTTATCTGCATGGAAAATCAGATAAGGGGCATCACATTGTAAAGCAGATAACTCTGAAACTCTTCGAGCCGAGGAGATAGCTACTAAAAACAGAACTTTCCAAGATAAAAGCTAATATCTATGGAATGCAAAGGTTCAAACGGAACCCCTTGAAGAACTTTAAGAACTAAATTTAAACTCCATGGCGGAGCAACAGGTTTAAACACAGGCTTTATCCTAACTAAAGCCTGACAAAACGCCTGAACGTCTGGAACCTCAGCAAGACTTTTGTGCAAAAGAATAGACAGAGCAGAAATCTGTCCCTTTAAGGAACTAGCTGACAAACCCTTCTCCAATCCTTCTTGGAGAAAAGATAATATCCTAGGAATCCTGACCTTACTCCGTGAGTAACCCTTGGATTCACACCAATGAGGAAATTTACACCATATCTTATGATATATTTTCCTGGTGACAGGCTTTCGAGCATGAATTAAGGTATCAATGACCGATTCGGAAAAACCACGCTTTGATAGAATCAAGCGTACAATCTCCAAGCAGTCAGACGTAGAGAAATTAGATTTGGATGTTTGAAGGGACCTTGAAGTAGAAGGTCCTGCCTTAGCGGCAGAGTCCATGGTGGAAAGGATGACATGTCCACCAGATCTGCATACCAAGTCCTGCGTGGCCACACAGGGGCTATCAAGATCACCGAAGCTCTCTCCTGCTTGATCTTGGCAATCAGACAAGGGAGCAGAGGAAATGGTGAAAACACATAAGCCAGGCTGAAGGACCAGGGTGCTGCTAGAGCATCTATCAGCGCTGCCTTGGGATCCCTGGACCTGGACCCGTAACAAGGAAGCTTGGCGTTCTGACGAGACACCATGAGATCCAGTTCTGGTTTGCCCCAAAGTTGGTTCAACTGGGAAAATACCTCCGGATGGAGCTCCCACTCCCCCGGATGAAAAGTCTGCCGAATTAGAAAATCTGCCTCCCAGTTCTCTACTCCTGGGATATGGATAGCTGAGAGATGGCAAGAGTGAACCTCTACCCATAGAATTATCTTTGAAACCTCCAACATTGCCAGGGGGCTCCTTGTTCCCCCCTGATGGTTGATATAGGCTACAGTCGTGATGTTGTCTGACTGAAATCTGATGAATCTGACCGCAGCTAGCTGAGGCCAAGCCTGAAGAGCATTGAATATCGCTCTTAGTTCAAGAATGTTTATCGGAAGGAGGGCCTCCTCCTGAGTCCATGAACCCTGAGCCTTCAGGGAGTTCCAGACTGCACCCCAACCCAGAAGGCTGGCATCTGTCGTTACTATAGTACATTCTGGCCTGCGGAAACTCATTCCCTTGGACAGATGGACCCGAGATAGCCACCAGAGAAGAGAATCCCTGGTCTCTTGATCCAGATTTAGTAGAGGGGACAAATCTGTGTAATCCCCATTCCACTTATTGAGCATGTCAAAGTGGTCTGAGATATAGGCGGGTAAATGGAACTATGTCCATTGCCGCTACCATTAATCCGATTACCTCCATACACTGAGCCACTGACGGACGAGAAATGGAATAAAGAGCACGGCAGGAAGTTAGAATTTTTGACAACCTGACCTCTGTCAGAAAAATCTTCATTTCTACTGAATCTATCAGAGTTCCTAGGAAGGAAACTCTTGTGAGAGGTGAGAGAGAACTCTTTCCTTCATTCACCTTCCACCCGTGAGACCTTAGGAATGCCAGAACAATGTCCGTATGGGACCTGGCGATTTGAAAAGTTGACGCCTGTATCAGGATGTCGTCTAGGTAAGGGGCTACTTCTATACCCCATGGTCTTAGAACCGCCAGAAGGGACCCTAGAACCTTTGTAAAGATTCTTGGTGCCGTGGCTAACCCAAAGGGAAGAGCCACAAACTGGTAATGCCTGTCTAGGAAGGCGAACCTGAGAAACTGATGATGATCCCTGTGTATCGGAATATGTAGATAAGCATCCTTTAAATTCACGGTAGTCATATATTGACCCTCCTGGATCATAGGTAGGATGGTTCAAATAGTCTCCATCTTGAAGGATGGGACCCTGAGAAATTTGTTTAGGATCTTGAGATCCAAGATTGGTCTGAAAGTTCCCTCTTTCTTGGGAACTATAAACAGATTTGAATAGAAGCCCTGCCCCTGTTCCTCCTTTGGAACTGGCTGGATCACTCCCATAACTAGTAGGTCTTGAACGCAATGTAAGAATGCCTCTCTCTTTATCTGGTTTGCAGATAATTGTGAGAGATGAAATCTCCCCTTAGGAGATGAAGCTTTGAAATCCAGAAGATATCCCTGGGAAACAATCTCAAGAGCCCAGGGATCCTGGACGTCTCTTGCCCAAGCCTGGGCGAAGAGAGAAAGCCGCCCCCCCCCATAGATCCGGTCCCGGATTGGGGGCTATTCCTTCATGCTGTCTTAGAGGCAGCAGCAGGCTTTTTGGCCTGTTTCCCCTTGTTCCAAGCCTGGTTAGGTCTCCAGACTGGCTTGGACTGGGCAAAATTTCCCTCTTGCTTTGTAGAAGAGGAAGATGAAGCTGCGCCACTCTTGAAGTTTCGAAAGGAACGAAAATGAGTCTGTTTGGTCCTTAACTTGTTGGACCTATCCTGGGGTAGGGTGTGGCCTTTTCCTCCAGTAATATCAGAAATTATCTCCTTAAGTCCAGGCCCAAATAGGGTCTGCCCTTTGAAGGGGATCTTGAGAAGTTTAGACTTTGAAGTGACATCAGCTGACCAGGATTTAAGCCATAGCGCCCTACGTGCCTGAATGGCAAAACCTGAATTTTTAGCCGTTAGCTTGGTTAAATGAAAAACGGCGTCAGAAATAAATGAATTGGCTAACTTAAGAGCTTTAAGCTTCTCAAGGATATCATCCAACGGGGTCTCTACCTGTAAAGCCTCCTCCAGAGACTCGAACCAGAAAGCCGCTGCAGCAGTGACTGGGGCAATGCATGCAAGAGGCTGGAGAATAAAACCTTGTTGTATAAAGATTTTCTTTAGGAAACCCTCTAATTTCTTATCCATAGGATCTAGGAAAGCACAACTGTCCTCGACAGGAATAGTTGTACGCTTAGCTAGGGTAGAGACTGCTCCCTCCACCTTAGGGACCGTCTGCCACAAGTCCCGTGTAGCGGCATCTATAGGAAACATTTTCTTAAAAGCAGAAGGGGGAGAGAACGGCACACCTGGTCTATCCCATTCCTTAGTAATAATTTCTGAAAACCTCTTAGGGATTGGAAAAACATCAGTGTAAACAGGCACTGCAAAGTATTTGTCCATTTTACACAATTTCTCTTGGACTACAATGGTGTCACAGTCATCCAGAGTCGCTAAAACCTCCCTGAGCAACACACGGAGGTGTTCAAGCTTAAATTTAAATGCTGTCATTTCAGAGTCAGACTGAAGTAACGCCCTCCCTGAATCAGAAATGTCACCCACAGATAGAAGCTCTCCTGCTTCGGCTTCTTTACATTGTGAGGGTACATTAGACATAGCTACTAACGCATCAGAAAGCTCTGTATTTGTTCTAGCCCCAGAGCTGTCTCACTTTCCTTGTAACCCTGGCAGTTTGGACAATACCTCTGTGAGGGTATGATTCAGAACTGCCGCCATGTTTTGTAAAGTAAACGCATTGGACGCGCTAGATGTATTTGGCATCCCTTGAGCGGGAGTTATAGGTTCTGACACGTGGGGAGAGCTAGATGGCATAACCTCCCTTTTGTCAGTCTCAGAAACCTCAGGTGATAAATCTTTAAAACTTATAGAAAGGTAAGTGCATTTGGTACACATTCTAAGAGGGGGTTCCACAATGGCTTCTAAATATAATGAACAAGGAGTTTCCTCTATGTCAGACTAGTAATGAGACCAGCAAGCTTGGAAAACACTTTAATAAATGTGAAAAAAGCAATAATAAAAAACGGTACTGTGCCTTTAAGAGAAAAAAACTACCACATAAACTGCAAAACAGTGAAAGAAAGTAGTAAACTCTACGAAATTTTTACAGTGTGTATAAGGGACTAAAACAGCATTGCACCCACTTGCAAATGGATGATTAACCCCTCAGGCCCAAAAACAAATTAGAAAACATTAAACCTGCTAACAAACAGTCAAACACACTGCCACAGCTCTGCTGTGGCTCCTACCTGCCCTTAAAAATGATTTTTGCAGGAACAAAACCCTCTATAGAGGTCCTATAAGCCAGAGAACTCCTTCAGGGAAGCTGGATGTCTCAGACTGAAAATGAAAATAGGCCCCTCCCACCATGCACTAAAAGTCAGAGGGCCTTAAAAAAGTACTCCTAGGAGTAATCTAACAAGCCATGTGGAAACTAGGCCCCAAATAAAGATTTATCACCCTCAGAGAAAAAACGTTTTTATTATTATAAATCATGCAAACGTTTTTACACTAAGTAATATAAGAATTAATATGAATATTATCCCTTTTTGCAAGCATGATCCCAGTTGTTGTTAAATCACTGTATAAGGCTTACCTCAAATATATCAGGCACTGTCAGCATTTTCTAGACCTTATCATCTCTCTATAAAAAAATATACTGAACATACCTCAAAGCAGGCAATCTGCAGACCGTCCCCCCAACTGAAGTTTTCTTTCCATACTCTTCAGTTATGTGTGAGAACAGCAATGGACCTTAGTTACAAACCACTAAGATCATCAAACCTCCAGGCAGATTCTTCTTCTAATTTCTGCCTGAGAGTAAAACAGTACAACGTTGGTACCGTTTAAAAATAACAAACTTTTGATTGAAGGTAAAAACTACACTAAGTCACCACATCTCTCTTGATACTTCCTTTCTTGTCGAGAGCTGCAAGAGAATGACTGGGGTGGCAGTTAGGGGAGGAGCTATATAGACAGCTCTGTTGTGGGTGTCCTCTTGCAGCTTCCTGTTGGGAAGGAGAATATCCCACAAGTAATGGATGAACCCGTGGACTGGATACACCTTTACAAGAGAAACTAGCAATTACATTTTAGAATTTGTATCGTAAATAATTAACAATGGAATGTTATTTTAATTTAAACAAGCACCCAAATTTGAACAAAAATGTAATTCTTAATTAATTATTTTTTAAATAAAGATGTTGAAAATTAAGATTTTTTCAAATATGCCCATCCCTAGATTTAACACAGAACATAGAACAAAATGTATGAAATAATAGCAATCAGCAAATCTAAAAAAATAAATGTTTATTTTATGATGAAAACTCATGTTAAAATGTGTCTGAGCTGCATCCTAACGCGTTTCATGCAGAAGCAGTGATTAGTTAATATCCTATTTAACATTGTGAACACAGCACAGCCTTCCAACTTATGCTGTGAATAACCACTACAGCATAAGGAATTAACTTCTATAATTAACAACCAGACATTATTTTTTATTACAGAAGACGCTTTACATCCAGCAGCAGAAGAATGCAGAGGATAGAGATGTACTATGAATACAAGCAGACTCTGACTAGAGACAAATGTTTTAATAAGCCAAAAACAAGCAATGATTAGTTATAAGCTGTATGTTTCTTTTTTTCTGGGAGACATAAGCAAGTATTGCCTCTTTTTCCTACTCTAATGGATTAGGTTTTCAAATCTCTCTTATTACATTGCGCATTTCTGATAAAACTGTGGCACAGCACATTGCTTTTCAATTTATTAAGAACCATTTATTATTACGGATATGGCTTGTTCTAAGGGCTCCAATCAAATGCAACTTACTTCTGCTTTAGAAATATAACCCAGCTACTTCTTTTCATTGACTACAGTGTTTTTATATCTGGCTTTGAACTAACTATTGCAGTTTGTAAACAAATAATTATATTTTATTGAATTTTTATTGACTTTTGCAATAATATGGATAAATTGGAATGTTTTTATAAGCTAAACAAATGCCAGTGTAAATTTTTAACATGACAAGATCGATTTTCTGGTTAAGTGACTGATTAATACGTGTTCATACATTAATTCACATCAAGGCAGGTTCTTTGATATATTGAATAAAGTTATGTGAGTCAATAATACAATACCTTTAAAAAAAAAAGAATCTGTAAATTTAAACAACAGCATATAAATATAATACAAAGTTGCCAACACTTTGCAGCATAGCAGTAAAGTAAGCAGGTCAGTAAAGTATTGACCACACCCACCAACTATTTCAATAGCTCCACTCACTCTTCCCTGGCCCTGCCTCAAAACACGCTATATGAATTGCACACAATATGCTAAAAATATTAAAGTGAATGTAAACTTAACCCTATTTGCTCAGGGCATTGGATGGTGTTTTAAAAATGAGGCAAAGTTTAAGTGATGATATTTTTATATTTATTTATTTACTCACATTTTTACCTTTTTAAACCTCTCCCACGTGCCATATTGTGAAATTGATTGACAGATGATGATTCCAAAACAACTAATCCTTGTTCCCCGTTTGTGCAAAGGGGCTGAATGCTCCGGGTGGGGGGGGGGGGGAGAAACAAGGATTAGTTTTTTTAAGGATCGTCATCTGTCAATCAATTACACAAAATGGTGAGCGAGATAGCTGTGCTTATCGTCGGAGGTTTAAAAAGGTAAAAATGTGAGTAAATAAATAAATATAAAAATTTGATGTCTTAAACTCTGCCTAATTTTTATAACTCTACCCAATGCCCTGAACAAATAGGGTTATGTTTACATTCAATTTAAGTATTGCATTATTTTATGTAATCTGTGAGATACAATTCAGCCTATATTTGTATTCTGCTATTCTAAGGTAACATACAGGAGATGTATATCCCAAATGTATATATAAACTCATTACAAAAAAAATTATATCTGATTTCCATTTCAAGACAGCCATGCCAAGCCCTTTTTACAACGTGGGAAAGACTTTTGGGGCTATTATAACAGGGTCAAGAGCCTAAAATGTTGGACTGTCCTAGAATAATTAGGAAAACTGGCAAGTATAAATAATGAAATTATTATTAAATGCTATTTTCTATCAATGTATCAAAAATTAAACAATAATCTCTCAAAAACTAGCGTCTGACTCACATATTACTAGAATAATTTCTCTTTAGATTGTATCATTTGGTTGTTTTAAATAACAATATATAGTGACAGAAATATAGTTTACAAAACATGCATATTTATTAGGAGATCACAATGCAGGTTTATTTAATTTCTTACTACCTATTTACAGTGAAGGGAAATAAGAGTTTACAAACAAGTTGGGGTGTATCTGAGGTGAGAGGGAAGTGTTTTTCATAGACTAAAACTTCCTAAGCATAAGAATTTTACAATGTTAGATGGAGAAAAATGTAAGTCTTGCATAATGAGGGTTGAAGCATGAAATAGCCTTCTAGACTAAATGATTGGAACAAAACAATAACAGAATTTTAAAATCTGTAAAGCTATATTGAATACTGATGAAACTTCTTTCCAGTGGAGCATCATGGGACTTTTCTGTGAGACAGAGGTGGCAAACCTATGGTATGAGCTGGAACTTTGAGCTGCCTTATAGTGCTCGGTTTTATTGTCTGAAATTGTAACACTTAATAAATTAATTTAAAGGTACATTAAATACCTCTCCCATTTGTGTTACAAGTGTGTATTGTCTCATGCTCCGTAGAGAGGCCAGAAACCAAAATCTCTAACCTAGATTTTAAAAATGCTTCAAATTGTCTATACCAGCTATTGATTTGCAGAGTTTGCAGAACTTGATTTTTGGCTTGCATAGGAAGTGTGGTAAAAACACAACTTTACCACAAAAGCAAGAGGTGATTAAAGGGATAGGAAAGTTAAAATTAAACTTGCCTGATTCATACAGACCATGTCATTTTAAGACACTTTTAAATTCTATTTTCAAATGTGCTTCGTTCTCTTATTATCCCTTGTTGACAAAGAATACACACATAACATACACTAGTGGGAGCTGCTGCTAATTGGTGCCTGCACACATTTGTCTCTTGTGATTGGCTGACTAGATGTGTTCACCTAGCTGCCAGTAGTGCAATGCTGTTCCTTCAGCAATGGATAACAAGAGAATGAAGCAAATTTGATAATAGAAGTAAATTTGAAAGTTGTTTAAAACTGTATGTTCTATCTGAATCATAAAAGAAAATGTTAGGGTTCACTATCCCTTTAATGTAGCTTTAATTTCTTTATTGTCTCTTTAATCCTAAAAATGGTTTCATGATCACTTGGAATAACATTTAAAGAAGATTATGATTCATTTAGGCACACACTCTCAAGTTGACCAAGTTAAGTTAACAATATCATGCTAACACAATTATAGTATTAAATGATTTAAAAGCATTTATTTTGCAATACAGTACTTAATTGCTTTATATGTTATGAATGTAATACCCCTTTAAGGCTAGATTACGAGTGGCGCACTAACTGTAGTGCGCAAGTGATATGGGTATTTTGCGACTCTTTGCGCACAATGGAAATAGCACGTGTATTATAAGTTTAAAGTAAACACGCTCACTTGAGCGCAATCAACTATTACGCAAGACAAAAAAGTGTCACAAAACACATCAAAAATACATTTAACAGTACTGTTACATTCATAATAACACTATCTCGGGGCTGCAAAGGGCTTTAACATAGAGATTCCTGCATACACATATCTAAATATCTTTATGTATGTATGTATATATATATATATATATATATATATAAGTTAATATGTATTCATATGGGTATATATTTGTTTACATATATGAATACATATGTACACACACACACACATAAATATATATATATATATATATATATATATATATATATATGTGTGTGCATTGGAGCCATATACAATCAAGTAGCTGAACATGAATAATCCTATTTATGCAATATTCATATATAATAAAGTGTTTAACTGTATATTTACTGCACATATTTTACATTCCAATGTTCTTCACATAGAGGAAGTATTTTAAATAGATATTCCTAAATATCTGTAAATATATTTACCTACACACATACTGTAGATATGTACATTTAACATTTCAGCAACACATAATAGGTTGTAATATATGCAAGCTCTCTATGTTTTGAGGAATGGCTGATAATATTCCCAAAACTTACCAATATAAGTATCTATACTATTATTGCGTTTGTAATGTCCGTCGGCAGTTGCGCACGCATCCTAAAAGGAATGTTGGCAGTACGAGGCAGCCAACAGAATAATAATTCACCTGGATGCAGCGAAACTGTATCTAGGTGGATTCCGAAAATGGCCTGCGGTGGATTCTTTCACCACCCTGCCATTTTTCGGAATCCACCGGGATGCAGCGAAGACAAACAGAGCATTACAATAAAAAAAAAAACATGCAACTGCACGAAGTATAAAAAAACAACTAACCTCCCACACAAAGTATTAACACCTAAACCGCAAACCCACACATCGCAAAATAATAAAGTAATTAACCCCTAATTCTCAAGTAACATAAAATACTAATTCCTTAACCGTCAACCACCCACATCGCAATAAACCTAATTACCCTATTAACCCCTAAACCGCAAAAACCCAACATCACAAAAAACCTATTTACCCTATTAACCCCTAAACCGCAAAACCCCCACATCGGAATAAACCTAATTAACCTATAAACCCCTAAACTGCAAAACCCCCACATCGCAATAAACCTAATTAACCTACAGTATTAACCCCTAAACCGCAAAAACCCCACATCGCAATAAACCTAATTACCCTATTAACCCCTAAACCGCAAAACACCCACATCGCAATTAACCTATTAACCCCTTAAACTGCCAAAACCAACAACGCAAATAACTAATTAAATTACTAAGCCCCCTAACCTAACACCCCCTAACCTAACACCCCCTAAATTAAACCCAATTACCTAAATTAAAAATACAATATTACAAACAAAATATAAAAACCTAACATTACTTTAAAAATAACAAAATTAAATTTAAATTAAGCTAAAAGTACAAAAAATAAAAAAGTCTAACATTACAGAAAATAAGAAACAAATTATCAAAAATAAAAAAAATAAACCTAATCCCTATGAAAATAAAAAAGCCCCCCCAAAATAAAAACACCCCCTAATCTAATGCTAAACTACCAATAGCCTTTAAAAGGGCTTTTTGCAGGGCATTGCCTTAAGTTAAACAGCTCTTTTGCAGTTACAAAAAAATCTAAGTCCCCCCTAAGAGTAAAACCCACCCCCCACCAAACCCCCCCAAAATAAATAAACCTAACACTAAAAAACCTAAACTATCCATTGCCCTGAAAAGGGCATTTGTATGGGCATTTCCCTTAAAAGGGCATTCAGCTCTTTTGCTGCCCTTAAAAGGGCATTTAGCTCTTTTAAGAAGTGCCCATCCCTAATCTAAATAAACAAACCCCCCAAAAATAAAAAAAAAAATCTAAGTCTAACCCCCAGGTTGGTACTCACGGTTGCTGAAGTCCAGCGGAGAAGGTCCTGTTCAAGGCGGTGAAGTCTTCTTCCAAGTGGCGACCTCTTCTTTCTTCTTCCAGGAACAAACCGGAATGGAGCAGAGGGGCAGAGCTGAAGACCGACGACCCTGGAATAGAAGACCGGCGACCGCGGAGCCATGGAGCCTGGATAATCCTCTTCATACGATCTCTGCCAAACACTGAATAGTGAATTCAAGGTACACAATTAAAGATGGCATCTCTTGAATTCCTATTGACTGATTTGATTCTTCAAATTCAAAGCAGCCAATAGGATGAGAGCTACATAAATCCTATTGGCTGTTTAAATCAACTTCAAAAGAGCTGTTTAACTTAGGGCAATGCCCTACAAAAAACACAATTTATGCTTACCTGATAAATTTCTTTCTCTTACAGGTGTATTTAGTCCACGGATTCATCCTTACTTGTGGGATATTCTCAATCCCTACAGGAAGTGGCAAAGAGAGCACACAGCAAAGCTGTCCATATGGCTCCCCTCAGGCTCCGCCCCCCCAGTCATTCGACCGACGGTTAGGAGAAAAAGGAGAATCATAGGGTGCAGTGGTGACTGTAGTTATTGTAAATTAAATTTGAACCTGACAAATATCAGGGCGGGCCGTGGACTGAATACACCTGTAAGAGAAAGAAATTTATCAGGTAAGCATAAATTCTGTTTTCTCTTACTTGGTGTATTCAGTCCACGGATTCATCCTTACTTGTGGGATACCAATACCAAAGCAATAGGACACGGATGAAGGGAGGGAACAAGTCAGGTAACCTAAACGGAAGGCACCACTGCTTGCAAAACCTTTCTCCCAAAAATAGCCTCCGCAGAAGCAAAAGTATTGAATTTATAAAATTTGGCGAATGTATGTAGTGAAGACCAAGTCGCTGCCTTACAAATCTGTTCAACAGAAGACTCATTCTTGAAAGCCCATGTGGAAGCCACAGCTCTGGTGGAATGAGCTGTAATTCGTTCAGGAGGCTGCTTACCAGCAGTCTCATAAGCCAATCGGATGATGCTTTTCAGCCAGAATGACAGAGAGGTAGCAGTCGCTTTCTCACCTCTCCTCTTACCAGAATACACAACAAACAAAGAACTTTAAAGAACTTTAAAGCACTAATCACATCAAGATTGTGCAACAGTCGTTCCGTCTTAGAAACTGGATTAGGGCACAGAGAAGGAACAATGATTTCCTGGTTAATATTCCTATTAGAAACCACCTTTGGAAGGAAACCAGGTTTAGTACGCAAAACAACCTTATCTGCATGGGACACCAGATAGGGTGAATCACACTGCAAAGCAGACAATTCTGAAACTCTTCGAGCAGAAGAAATAGCTACTAAAAACAAAACTTTCCAAGATAATAACTTGATATCTATGGAATGCAAAGGTTCAAATGGAACCCCTTGAAGAACTGAAAGAACTAAATTTAGACTCCATGGAGGAGCCACAGGTCTGTAGACAGGCTTGATTCTAACTAGGGCCTGTACAAACGCCTGAATGTCTGGGACAGCTGCCAGACGCTTGTGTAACAGAATAGACAGAGCAGATATCTGTCCTTTTAAGGAACTAGCTGACAGACCTTTCTCTAAACCCTCTTGGAGAAAAGACAATATCCTCGGAATCCTAACCTTACTCCACGAGTAACCCTTGGATTCACACCAACAAAGATATTTCCGCCATATTTTATGGTAAATTTTCCTGGTGACAGGCTTTCTGGCCTGTATCAGAGTATCTATAACTGAATCAGATAAACCCCGCTTAGCTAGGATTAAGCGTTCAATCTCCAAGCAGTCAGTTGCAGAGAAACTAGATTGGAATGCTTGAAAGGACCTTGGATCAGAAGATCCTGCCTCAATGGCAGTTTCCATGGTGGGACCGATGACATGTCCACTAGGTCTGCATACCAAGTCCTGCGTGGCCACGCAGGCGCTATCAGAATTACCGAAGCCTTCTCCTGTTTGATTCTGGCTATTAGCCGAGGGAGAAGAGGAAACGGTGGAAAGACATACGCTAGACTGAATGACCAAGGCGCTATTAATGCATCTATCAATGCCGCCTTGGGATCCCTGGATCTGGATCCGTAAAGGGGAAGTTTGGTGTTCTGACAGGACGCCATCAGATCCAACTCTGGAATGCCCCAAAGCTGGGTCAGCTGAGCAAAAACCTCCGGGTGGAGTTCCCACTCCCCCGGATGGAAAGTCTGACGACTTAGAAAATCCGCCTCCCAGTTGTCTACCCCTGGGATGTGAATTGCAGATAGATGGCAGGAGTGATCCTCCACCCATTTGATGATCTTGGTTACTTCCTTCATCGCTAGGGAACTCTTTGTTCCTCCCTGATGATTGATGTACGCCACAGTCGTGATGTTGTCCGACTGAAACCTGATGAATTTGGCCTCTGCTAGTTGAGGCCACGCCTGGAGCGTGTTGAATATCCCTCTCAGTTCCAAAATGTTTATCGGGAGAAGAGATTCTTCCCGAGACCATAGTCCCTGAGCCTTCAGGGAGTTCCAGACCACACCCCAGCCTACCAGACTGGCATCGGTCGTCACAATGATCCACTCCGGTCTGCGGAAACTCATTCCCTGAGACAGGTGAACTTGAGACAACCACCAGAGAAGAGAGTCTCTGTTTTTTTGATCCATTTGGATTTGAGGAGACAAATCTGCATAATCTCCATTCCACTGTTTGAGCATGCACAGCTGCAGTGGTCTGAGATGGATTCGGGCGAAAGGGACTACGTCCATTGCCGCAACCATTAAACCAATTACTTCCATGCACTGAGCCACGGAAGGCCGAGGAATGGAATGAAGAACTCTGCAAGTATTCAGCAGTTTTGACTTCCTGACCTCTGTCAGAAAGATTTTCATTTCTACCGAGTCTATTAGTGTTCCCAAGAAGGGAACCCTTGTGAGCGGGGGACAGAGAACTCTTTTCTACGTTCACCTTTCACCCGTGAGACCTTAGAAAGGCCAGAAGGATTCTAACACCACATACTCTTTACCCTCCCGTGGAGATGCTACTTGTTAGAGCGGCAAAGAGAATGACTGGGGGGGCGGAGCCTGAGGGGAGCTATATGGACAGCTTTATTGTGTGCTCTCTTTGCCACTTCCTGTAGGAATTGAGAATATCCCACAAGTAAGGATGAATCCGTGGACTGAATACACCAAGTAAGAGAAAGCCATTTTAAGGGCTATTGGTAGTTTAGCATTAGATTAGGGGGTGTTTTTATTTTGGGGGCGTTTTTTTTTTATTTTCATAGGGACTAGTTTATGCACGTCTATCCCATTTCCTTACACTAAACTCCTTACACTGCAATCTGGATTTCGTTCCCATCACTCTACAGAGACAGCAATTGTCAAGGTTACCAATTACCTACTTACAGCAAAATTCAAAGGCCACTTCTCTCTGCTTATCCACCTTGACCTGTCTGCAGCCTTTGACACTGTTGACCACCCTCTTCTGCTCAAAATCCTCCAATCCTTCGGCATCTGTGACACAGCTCTCTCGTGGTTCTCTTCCTACCTGACTAACCGTACATTTAGTGTAGCCTTCTCCGGAGCATCCTCTGCCCCGTTACCACTTTCTGTTGGGGTACCTCAAGGCTCTGTCCTTGGTCCCCTTCTCTTTTCAATCTACACGTCATCACTAGGTTCCTTAATAAAGTCCCATGGGTTTCAATACCATTTGTATGCCGATGACACCCAAATCTACCTCTCTGCACCAGACCTACCTCCTTCCTTACTAACCCGTGTCACTAACTGTCTTTCTCACATATCATCTTGGATGTCCTCTCACTACCTTAAGCTAAATCTCTCCAAAACTGAACTCCTTATTTTTCCCCCTTCTTCCAATGTCTCCACCCCCAAAATTTCTTTAACTGTTGATAATTCCATCATTACCCCTACCCCGCACGCCCGATGTCTTGGGGTCACACTTGACTTAGATCTTTCCTTCACTCCTCACATTCAGTCCTTGGCTAAAACCTGCCGCTTCCACCTTAAAAACATTGCTAAAATTAGACATTTTCTTACACAAGATACAACCAAGATTTTAATCCACTCTCTCATCCTTTCCCGCCTTGACTACTGCAACTCCGTCCTCTCTGGTCTACCTAGCTGCCGCATAGCTCCTCTACAATCCATTATGAATGCCTCTGCAAGGGTCATCTTCCTTACTCGTCACTCTTCATCTGCTGCACCTCTCTGACAATCCCTTCACTGGCTTCCTCTTGCCTCTAGGATTAAACATAAAATCCTCACCCTGACATATAAAGCTCTCAACTGCACTGCTTCCCCCTACATCTCAGAACTTGTCTCTAGATACTCTCCCTCCCGTCCCCTTCGATCAGCTCAGGATCTCCTTCTCTCCTCCTCTCTTGTTACTTCCTCACATTCCCGTTTACAGGACTTCTCCAGACTGGCCCCCATCTTGTGGAATTCCCTGCCTCGCTCCATAAGACTCTCCCCTAGTTTTAACAGCTTCAAGCACTCCCTAAAAACTCTACTATTCAGGGATGCATACAACCAACACTAACCTTTCATAACTCCATTGCTTTCCCCTTGAACCCCTTAGAATGTAAGCCTATGGGCCCAGCTGTTTACAGATCTCTTCATAAGAGCCGACTGCAACAGTGAAACTCTCGGCAGGGCCCTCTACCCACTTGACCCCTACAAAAGCTATCCTGTACACCAACTATGTTTACAGCGCTGCGGAATCTGTTGGCACTCTACAAATACCTTATAATAATAATTAGGTTTAATTTTTTTATTTTTGGGGGTTAGACTTAGGTTTGTTTTTTGTTTTTTTAAATTGGGGGTTTGTTTTTTTTAGATTAGGGTTATGAACACTTCTTAAAGGAGCTGAATGCCCTTTTAATGGCAGCAAAAGAGCAGAATGCCCTTTTAAAAGCAATGCCCATACAAATGCCCTTTTCAGGGCAATGGGTTGTTTAGGTTTTTTTAGTGTTAGGTTTATTTATTTTGGGGGGTTTGGTGGGTGGTGGGTTTTTCTGTTAGGGGGGACTTCACATTTTTTGTAACTGCAAAATAGCTGTTTAACTTAGGGCAATGCCCTACAAAAAGCCCTTTTAAGGGCTATTGGTAGTTTAGCATTAATTTAGGGGGTGTTTTTATTTTGGGGGAGATTATTTATTTTTTATAGGGGTATTTGTTTAGGTTTAAATTTTTTATTTTGGATACCTTTATTTAATCTGTAATTTTAGGTTTTTTTTTTGTAACTTTAGCTTGGGGGGTTGTAATTATTAAACATAGACTGCCTTCTGGGCAGGTTTATTGCCTAGTTTTCAAATAAATACTATATACCCACTTATGGATTTACTAAGCAGTATTGTGGTTAAACACATTATAAAGAGTACTGCTACTTTGTGATAAGTTCTGAGCTTTCACAAATATATGTCCAATACACGTAGGAATGGGAAGCATAAAAGTAATCAAATAGAATGTTTGTGTTAAAGGGCCACTAAACCCGAAATTTTTCTTTCATGATTCAGATAGAGAATACAATTTTAAACAACATTCCAATTTACTTCTATTATCTAATTTGCTGCAATCTTTAGATATCCTTTGTTAAAGAAATAGCAATGCACATTGGTGAGCCAATCACATGAGGCATCTATGTGCAGCCACCAATCAGATGCTACTGAGCCTATCTAGATATGCTTTTCAGGAAAGAATATCAAGAGAATGAAGCAAATTAGATAATAGAAGTAAATTAGAAAGTTGTTTAAAATGGTATTCTCAATCTGAATCATGAAAGAAAAAAATTGGGTTTAATGTCCCTTTAAGTTGTAAAGCGAAAGTCTGTAACTATACTTCACACTTTGTTTCCAAGTGCATATATTGGATATGGCAATTAATTAACGATTTCGTCTATAAAAGGGAGTAGATAGGAATTATGGGCAAACCCTCTGACAAAGTCAATCTAATTCACGAAATGGGCGTAAATACGCCCACCTGTGACGTCACTTCCAGTCTGGCGAGACCAAAGAGTTAGCAGCAGAGCAGAAGTCAGTACAGCTGAAAAATGTTTGGACTACTGCAGGACCATTTAAACCCCTTCACTCCCCACATTGCTTTTATTTTGGTGGAAGGTATTTAGAATTTTTAACTACAGAAACTTCTGCTGTGAAATCTGGGTTTCATTGCCAACAACAAGGAGTTTTGTTCCACATATGCAACTACTCTTTGGAAACCAGATATCCAACAGCGCAGTCTGTCTTTACATTCACATGCAGGTGTACTAGCGATTTTCTCCATTGTTTTTGAGTCTAATAAAATACAGCATATGACTCTTTTTATCTAAACAGATTGAAAGTGTGTTTTTCAAAGCAAGGAAGTCACCATACTCCCCAGAAGCGGATGTAACCATACTCCAAGAGGTCGATGGAAATATAAAGAATATATCACCTTTACCACAGATATGGATTAATATCCCTTCTGTGTGCTATACATACCTCACATTTTTGAGGTGGAAATAGGTGAGCAAGTTTTCAATTACACGATTCATATTGATATTGATACTTGTTGATATACTACACCATCAGTATTTTTCTTTTTTCTCTCCATTCTCTGAGCACTGTATCTAGCCTACTTAATTCAAATGTCTACTGTTTTCCACTGGTGATAGTGGACACATCAGATATAGCAGCCATTGGAATACACCAGGAGAGACTTTTGTGCATATTAATTATTTGCACTATACACAGTGCAAATTAAAATATTCCCTTTATACGTTGATTGGAGTAGCCGTGTTACTCCAGAGATTTAGATATCAAAATAACAAGAGTATTGCATTGAGCAATGATACTTTTTTATTGGACTAACTATACATTTATAAGTTGACAAGCTTTCGGAGGAGTTCCTTCCTTTATCAAGTCTGAAGCAATACTGACCAATTCAATGGAATTTACAGATTATATCTTAAAACACAGAATAGCTAAGAAGACAGAAAGTGCAGGGAGAGGAGGAGGTGTCGTAAAAATCATGAGGGAGGCTTAGGTAACAGGCAAACAGTGTCCAGTGTAGGAGAACAGACAGGGGAAATATATAGCTATACATAGAGCATATACTGACATAAAGTTATATATCCACATTGAATCAATATCTATAAAGATGTGAAATTGTATATACAGGGGGAATACAAAAGTTAAAAAAAGACAAAAGTCTGGACATAGGCTTACCTGTGTACCTATGTATAAAGAATGTGGAATATACAATGTAATTGACTAAATGAAAGTACATTACAAAAAATGTTGATATTGTGTTAAGAATCCAGAGTCCACATTTAGTCCAGAATTAAACAAGTTGAAGTGCATTATCATTTTCATTTCAAAGGTTTTTCTTTCCATGGTGTTTTTGAAGTTGCCTCTGAGAATTTTGATTTTGAGGTTTTGGATGGAGTGGTCAGGTTGGGTGAAATGGTGACCAACAGAGGTGCAGTATTTTGTTTCACAGTGGTTTTTGATTGAGTGTCTGTGTAAGTTCATTCGTAGGTGCAGTTTTTGGCTTGTTTCTCCAATATAGCATCCCATTTCACATGCAGTGCAATGTATCATGTATACCACATTTGCAGATATACATGAATATGCCCCTTTAATGTTATAAGATTTATTATTGTGATTTGCTGTGCTGCTTTCACAAACGTGTTGACAAAGTTTGCAGAGAGCTTTATAGCAGCACTTGGTTCCATTCTGAGTGTTCTTTTTCTCAAGGGGTAGCTTCCTATGTACCAGTTTCTGCTTTAGGTTAGGTGGTTGTCTGTATGCCAGGATTGGGGGTTTTGGAAAGATTTTTTTGAGTGTGGGATCCTCTAGGAGCAGTGGCTGTAAGTCTTTTATGATTTTTCTTATCCCTTCCACAGCAGGGTTGTATTTAACTACTAGTGGGATACGTGATATGTTTTTCTTCTCCCTGTATTGTAGTAAGTGTTCACGTGGAGTATTGAGGGCAGAGTTACTTTTTTTATTTATAATCCTTGTTTTGTAACCTTTTTCTCTGAATGATTGGGACAGTGTGTTGAGGTGTTTGTCACGGTCCTTGGTATTTGAGCAAATTCCATGGTATCTTGTAGCCTGACTGTAGATTATGGATTTTTTAATGTGATTGGGGTGGGAGCTGGAGCTGTGGAGGTAGCTGCATCTATCTGTTGGTTTCCTGTATACAGATGAGTGCAGTTTGCCATTTGTGATCCTCTGGCAATTCAGTTATCTGGCTGATTTTGTTAAGAAAATCAGTGGTGTCTTTTATAAAGCTAGTGGTGTTAATAACTAAAAGCTTAAGAATATTCTCCACTAGGCCCAATATTTGCTCAGTCAGAGTGTCCATGCCTGTTATTATTGGTCTTCCTGGGTTCCCTGGTTTGTGGATTTTTGGGAGCATGTAGAATGTCCCTATGCTAGGGTTAGAGGGCACCAGTTTGTCCAGTTTATTTTGCCTGTGTTTAGGGAATGTTTTAATTAGTTTTCTAAGTTGCAAAGTGTATTCCTGGGTGGGGTCCTTTTCCAGTTTTTTGTAATAAGTTTGATCTGATAATTGTATATTTCCCTCTGTGATGTAGTCCTGTGTATTCATGATCAACACTGCTCCTCCCTTGTCCGCAGGCTTAATGGTAATATTTTCATTATTTCTTAAGTTTTTTATAGCGTTTTTTTCTAAGTGTGAGAGGTAATACATTATTTTTTTCTGCTGTGTGTTGAGCAGAGATGCAGTTCTCAACCGGAAGCTTTCAATATAGCTGTCCAATTTTGTGTTGCGTCCTGGTGCAGGTGTGAAGATTGTGTTCTTTTTCCTTCCATTGTAGTCCTCCATAGTGCTGGTATTTTATTTGTCATAGAATTCTTTTAGCCGCAATCTCCTGAAGAATTCTTCTAAGTCTGAGTACAGTTGGATTTTGTCTAGATTTGTACTTGGACAGAATTGATAATCCTTTATACAGTACGGATATCTCTTGCCCTGATAGGTGGTAGTTTGAAAGGTTCATAATCAGTGTGTGGTTTTCTTATTTGGTGACAGTTTGTGTTTTGAATGAGGTGAGTTTATTGTCTGTGGACGTTTGGTCATTTGTTGTTGAAGTTGTAGTTGATCTGTCACCTGGAGCTCTGTTTTATTGCATTTTGTGTTTTATTCTGTTTTGTGACCCCTTGAGAAAAAGAACACTCAGAATGGAACCAAGTGCTGCTATAAAGCTCTCTGCAAACTGTGTCAACACGTTTGTAAAAGCAACACACCAAATCACAATAACAAATCCTATAACATTAAAGGGGCATATTCATGTATATCTGCAAATGTGGTATACATGATACATTGCACTGCATGTGAAGTGGGATGCTATATTGGAGAAACAAGCCAAAAACTGCACCGTCGGATGAACTTACACAGACACTCAATCAAAAACCACTGTGAAACAACATACTGCACCCCTGTTGGTCACCATTTCACCCAACCTGACCACTCCATCCAAAACCTCAAAATCAAAATTCTCAGAGGCAACTTCAAAAACACCATGGAAAGAAAAACCTTTGAAATGAAAATGATAATGCACTTCAACTTGTTTAATTCTTAACACATTATCAATTTTTTTTGTATTGTACTTTCATTTAGTCAATTACATTGTATATTCCACATTCTTTATACATAGGTACAAAGGTAAGCCCATGTCCACACTTTTGTCTTTTTTTAACTTTTGTATTCCCCCTGTATATACAATTTCACATCTTTATAGATATTGATTCAATGTTGATATATAACTTTATGTCAGTATATGCTCTATGTATAGCTATATATTTCCCCTGTCTGTTCTCCTACACTGGACACTGTTTGCCTGTTACCTAAGCCCATCTCATGATTTTTACGCCACCTCCTCCTCTCCCTGCACTTTCTGTCTTCTTAGCTATTCTGTGTTTTAAGATATAATCTGTAAATTCCATTGAATTGGTCAGTATTGCTTCAGACTTGATAAAGGAAGGAACTCTTACGAAAGCTTGTCAACTTATAAATGTATAGTTAGTCCAATAAAAAAAGTATCATTGCTCAATGCAATACTCTTGTTATTTTGATATATATATATATATATATATATATATATACATATATATATATATATACAGTATATAGGTATAGATATATATTTTACCAAAAAATCATCATATATATATAGAAATATTTATTTAGAATAAAAGAAACATATTCTTCCATATCAAGAACATTAGAATGTAAAATATTCATAATTCATGTTGGGTTTAGTGCACTTGAATAAATGGGATCAGGTTAGCGCGCCTGTATGGGTGATAGTATTTTTTGCAGTTTGCACACTCTATTGAAGTCTAAGGGAGAATAAGTTAATGCGGTCACAATATTCGAAGTTTAACTGTTTGCGCTCGTCGGGTTTTCACTCACGTGCCCACTTTTTACTTTCAACTCATAATAAGAGTGCAACCCGATTCATGCAAAAAGCTTCCATCGAGCGATATTAATGCGTGAGCTGGAGTGCTAAATAGCACTCCACTTGTAGCCTAGCCCTAAGTAAGTTCTGAACCCACATTTAAAAGAGAACTCAAATGGTCATTATAGTCAAAAAATGGCATGCACTAATCTATCAGATCATGTAATTTTAAGACGACACAAGATCCCTAAACACACAGTAGAAATACGACTTAAGGCTCACAGAGCACTGCTGTTCCCAAGTGGAAAAAACCCCCACTAAAAATCCAATCAGCAGCATTAGTCACACAACTCAGAGGTGGAACTAGCATTTTCTGATTGGTTCAAGTGGTGCTCTGCAAGTCCCAAGTAGTATTTGATGTTCGGACGGATTAGCATGTTGGCCCTATAAAGTCTAAAATCAAAGTAATAATTTTTTGCCATTTATCTTTTATTAAAAATGTATTATTTTACAATAGTAAGAAAGGTGAATATTTTAAAAAGATATGGTTTTGAGATATGTTTAAATACATTTGTTTTAATACATATTTGAGGAATACCTAATAATAGTTTTATGGCAGTATAGTGCTGTACCGCTGCAATTTTGTTTTTGTTAAGTCACCTGGCTGAGGCGTTACACAGGTGTGTTCATCCTGCCTTAGGTAAATAAATAAATAGACAGCATTATGCTTGTTGTTTGTAATGTTTGCTTCAGAAATGAAGGGAAGAGCATTTTCTTTAAATAACGTCTCTTAAAATAAAAAATAAAATACAATTCTTTGTATATGTACTATAGGGAATACTTATTATCTAACAGAACCCTTATCCTCTCCTATATCCTTGTACTAAATTGTAAACATGACAAAATTAATATCTTTAAGTAGCAAAACATAAATATATTTGCGAGTGGCGTGACATTTTTGGCTGAATTACCACAAATAAACGTATTCATTAAAGAAATTTCATGGCTGGTTTGTGGTTAAACATATTCACTTAAGGGAACATTAAGCCACTTGAGATTGTGCTGTAATATGTTTAACTATGTGTAACATAAGAATATGCTTTAATTATTTTGTGCCTTTTTCCTGTAATTTTGGGTTTTCGAATCCCCTGTTAGAAGTCATCGGTTGCACACCCCAGTGAACCATTTCTAACTGCGCCTAACTTGTCTCAGCACAGAATGAAACCTAAGTTACAACATGGCAGCGTCCATTGCTTTTATGGACGCTAAACATTTACACTTCTTTTGTCAATATTTGAACAACTAATATAATTTAAAAAAAATACATCTGCATATTATTCCCAAGCTGACATTTGTCTCTAATATATGATTCTATTTAGCATATATTTAGTATATAATGTCACTTTTAATGCTTAGTAGCACAGTGGAATAGTATGATTTTGTTGTTAAATACTTGACCACTTACTTGACTGACAGATATAATTCAGTAAATGACACTCTTTGTAATAATACTTTTTAGAATAAAATGTTAATTATAAAGCTTTATTAGATTTACAATTTATTGCAAATTAAAGCAGACCCAATAAATATTTGGTATGAAACTATAAAGTCTAAAATTATTATTATTAGTAGTAGTAGTAGTAGTATTTTATAGGTATTTTGTTTTTCTGAAACCAATGTGAATAATTCAAGGCCAGGCTATCTATTCTTTTACTGCTTCAAGTATTAGAAACAAACATTTCGATTTATGTGGATACAGGTAAACTGTAAAAAAAAAAATGTTCGGATCATTTCAATTGTTTAAATTTTGTCTCCAGCATAAATTTCTTTATTACATTCACATTATTTTTGCCATTTTTTTTGTTAATATTATATGTGACAAAAGTACCAACAATGACTAGAATGAACAATAATGGTATCATAATAATTGCCAGCCTTACATAACCTATGCTTTTTGTATGGTACTATTCTCCAAAATGATCGTAGTTATCTGAATGTTCTATGAATTAAAAGATGAGATAATACGTTCCCTATTATTCAAAACCGCAGGTTGCAGACAACATATGCTTAAATGAGACAGCAGGAATACATTTAGATAGTGTGCAGCTTCCTAAAAAAATTCAGTTTGGCCATTCCCATTATAATCAAACCCTTCAGTTTTATATAACCATGAGAATCATTGTAACATTTGGCATGTGGAAGGCAGCAATTAGAAATGTCAAAATCTGTGCATTTATGATGTATTTTAGAGAATAACATTTGTAAACTACCTTCCATAAAATATAGCTCTAACCCATTTCAATAAACTATGTTTGATGCCCACAAAAGTGTGGAAAATGATTGTACACAAAAAGGAGATTAAAAAAAAGACAGTTTAGTATTTTAAAACTCATTTGTAGACAAGAAATTAATTTCCTCTTTAATTAAAAGACATCCCTGTCCCCAAGACAGATAATGATAAAAAAAATCCCTATTCTTATGCCAAACATATCCTAGAACAATAACTAATTTCAGTGCTTAGTGTTGTCATTTTCTTTTTCTTAGTAGATGAATTCAAGACAAATCAAAATAAACATGTACAGATGCGACCTCATCTATTTGTCACTAGGAATTACAGCGTGTCACAATATTACACCATATATCTGATTGGTTGCATGAAATATAGCTCCATATCACTGTATATTAGGCAACAAAAAATCCCATATTAAATCCTGTACTACACTAAAACCCTCCATAAAATTCCTCAGAATCAAGAAAGATATATTGCTGTCTTCTACAAAATACAACAACACACGTACTGCATTTTAACACTTAGGTCAACATACTCTGAATACTAAGTTTTGAGGCAGAGTGCATAGAGAAATCTTTATCAATGTGTTACTCTCTGAGAAAAAGTGTTTCCAAGGTGAAACACATTAGTTGTGTACTTGTCTTATAAGAACATTAAATGAGACTTGTGAAAAAAAGCACTAATATCAGTTTGAATTGCAATCTCTTAAACATCTAAGGGTGGCTAAGGGTTAATCCGTTAGAAAAGTTTATCTTATGATTATTATTATTATCAGTTATTTGTATAGCACCAACAGATTCTGCAGCACTATAAACAGCGCTATAAACATGGGCCTTATATGCAAGGTAACAGACAAAGTGTTAGAGGGCCCTGCCAAGAGTTGCACTGTTGTAACTTAGCTCTCATGAAGGTGATATAAAAAGTAGCTGGCCTCATAGGCTTACATGCTAAGGGGGTTCAAGAGGATGGCAAAAGCAGGAGAGGAACTAAGTTAAGAAAATGTTAGGTTATATTGTATGCATCCCTGAAAAGTAGAGTCTTTAAGGAGAGCTTAAACATGTGAAAATTAGGGGAGTCTTGTGGAGAGAGGCAGAGAGTTCCATACGATAGGGGCCAGTCTGGAGAAGTCCTGTAGATGGGAATGTGAGGAGGTAACAAGAGAGGAGAGAAGGAGATCATGAATAGAGCAAATGGGATGGGAGGGAGAGTATCTGGAAATAAGGTCAGAGATAAAGGGGAGCAGTGTTATTGAAAGCATTTAATGTCAGGGTCAGGAAATTTGTGTTTTATTCTGGAGGTTACAGGAAGCCCGTGATGGGACTGGCAGCAGATGAGGAGCGAAGTGTAAGGAAGGTCAGCCTGGCAGAGGCATTTATTATGGATTGTAAGGGAGATAGACTGCAGCTAGGGAGGCTGGATAGGATGGAGTTGCAATCAATGATGAGAGAGTGGATTAAAGTCTTATTTGTGTCTTGTGTGAGGTAATGGCTAATTCTTGAGATGTTTTTTAACGTGAAAGCAGCAGGAATAGGCCAAGAGTGGATGTGGGGAGTAAAAAAGACAGTTAGTAACACGGCTTAGTAAGTAAGAGTATAGGCCTGTGCAGAGAGGTAGATTTGGATATTGAAACCTTTGGGACTTTATTAAAGTACCTAAGGGTGATGTATAAATTGAGAAGAGATGGGGACCAAGGACAGAGCCTTGTGGTACCCCAACAGAGAGTGGTAAAGGATCAGAGGATGTGCCAGAGAAGGTGAAACTAAAGGTCCGGTTAGACAGGTAGGAGGAGAACCACGATAGGGCTAAGCCACAGATTATGAAGGATTGGAGGGTTTGAAGCAAGAGAGGGGGATCAACAGTGTCAAAGGCTGTAGACAGATCGAGAATGATTAACAGAGAAACATGGCCTTTTGATTTTGCTGAAGTTAGGTAATTAGCAACCCTAATTATTGCTGTTTCTGTGGAGTGTAGGGGGTGACAAACAGATTGCAATGGATCAAGGAGGGAGTTTAATGTGAGGACATGTGTTAAACATGAATCTACAAGTATTTCCAGAAGTTTTGATGCAAGGGGAAGTAGGGAAATAGGGAGGTAGTTGTATGGGGATGATGGATCAAGAGAATATTTTTTGAAGATAGGTGTGATTAGTGCATGTTTAAGGGATGAGGGAAATATTCCGGTTCTGAGGTAGAGATTAAAAATATGTGTGAGGATTGAAGTAAAAGTAGGACAGAGGGAGAGCAATAGTTGTGAGGAGATGGGATCAAGGGGACAGGTAGTAAGGTGAGAGGAAGATATAAGGGCAGAAAAGTCTTCCTCAAAAGCAGGGGCAAAAGTGCTGTATTTGTGGCTTTGTGGGTTTTGGACATCAGGGAACAGTTGAAGAGGTTGGAGACTGGTAATATGTTGACAGTTAATTTTGTTTCTAATGAAATCAATATTGTTTGTTAAGTGGTTGGCAAAATCTTGAGCTGGGAGAGAAGTGGAAATAGGAGGTAGGGGTTGGTGTAAAAGGGTATTAAAAGTGGAAAACAAAAATGTTGGGTTTGAGGAAAGAATAGAGATAAAAGTAGAGAAGTAATCCTGCTTAGAGAGGTTAAGAGCAAAATAGTAGGAGTTTAAGATGAACTTGTATCGAAGCAAGTCAGATGAACACCAGGATTTTCTTCAATGTCGCTCTGCAGTGTGGAAAAATCGGCATAGGTAGCGTGTCAAAGGAGTATGCCAGGGTTGAAGATGAGTGTGTGACTTTTGAGCTATGGTAAGAGGTGCCAATTTGTCAAGGACCAATGTAAGAGTGGAATTAAAGTGACAGATAGATTGGTCAGGGCAGGAAAAGGAGGAAATGGAAGATAGCAGAGGTTTGAGAGAGACTGAAAGATGTTGCAGACTTGATGCTTCTGTGAAGTTTAGTGTGAGGGTTAGAAGGAGGGGGAGCAGTAGGAGGTGCTTTCATTTTACAAGTGAGGAGATGATGGTCACTAAGAGGAAAATAGATTTCTAAAGAATGAGAGAGTGGATTGAAAGCTGAAAATCAGATCAAGGGAGTGTCCATCTTTTTGAGTGGGAAAGTTGGATCATTGTAACAGACTGTAGGAGGTATTTCCCTATCAAACACAGTTAAAAGACCATAAAAGTGAAAAAAGATAATGCACTAGCGTGTAAGAACATTTAATTATTGCTTGCATATAGTTAAATAGTTATAGTCTGCTCCAGAGCAGCAATGCACTACTGAGGCATAGATCAACATCTATGGGGAGCCAACAGTAATAGGCAGATGTGCAATGCCACCAATCACTAGCTTGCTGCTCCTGAAACCATCCTAGGAATGCTTTTAAAATGGATACCAAAATAATTATGTCTATTTGATAATACAAGTAAATTGAAAAGTCTCCTTAAATTTTATACAATATCAAAACAATTAAAGTTTTATTTGTACTTTCTTCTCCCTTTAAAGTCTACGGGGGTGTTTTTTTTAAACTATAAGAAAATGGGGTATCACATGATTTTCAAGTAGATTTTCAATTCATAAAGGCTAAAACATTCAATGTTGATGACTGTCTAATATGTCAAAGTATTTTTTAACAGTAATATTAATCAATGATATGTTCAGTTAATCAATTTATCCTTTTGATTTATTTTTTAATTAACATTGTTAAATATTCAAACACTTGCAAATACATTAAAGTGAAGGTAAACTTTGATGAATGAAAGTCCGTTTTGTTAAAATACTATTAAAAACAGGGGCACTTTCATTCATCAAAGTTTAGAAAGCAGACGTTTTGATTAAAAACTTACCTTTGTTTTTTTCACAGCCAGAGCAGCTTCCCCCACCCGGAGATCCTCTCTTCACACGTCATCAATGACTAATCCAGCTTCCTCCAATCACGGCATGGCCTCAGGCAATGACTACCCTGGGGGGAAAGCCCTGATTGGAGGAAGCTGGATTAGTCATTGATGACGTGTGAAGAGAGGATCTCCGGGTGGGGGAAACTGCTCTGGCTGTGCAAAGAAGAGAGGTAAGTTTTTAATCAAAACAGCTGCTTTGTAAACTTTGATGAATGAAAGTGCCCCTGTTTTTAATAGTATTTTTAAAAAACGGGCTTTCAATCATCAAAGTTTACCTTCACTTTAAACTTACAAATAAAAATGATAAACAACTAAATTAATATTTCAAAGCTTGTATTTTATTTGTGCACAAGTTTCTTAGAAATGTGATTAGAACTATATTTTAACTTTTAACTAAATAAACAATAGTCTTTGTTTAATATTTTTAAAAAGCAGTACAAATTGTTCCCAATGTAGAATTTGTAAAGTAAAAAACATATTTAAAAAACAGTCGACTGGTTGACATAGCATGTAGAATTGTGACCATACAAGGTACAGGTGTGTTTAAATATGCTAAATGCATTTGAAAATTATTAAAGTATTTGAATTTTAAAACCCCATGAGTTCCATCTAATAAGTAATAATGCAGGAGTAGGTATTGGAGTTTAGGGAAAATAATCATACATTTTTAAATTAAAGGGTCCTTATATTGAATTGGAGAACTGCTGGTCCAAAGCAGAAACAAGACCAGTAGTGCTCTATGGCTCCCAAGCAGTACTTTAACTATGCACTTAAACTCTTTTTGGGGGTTAAAAACAAAGTGTATGATGATCTAAACATCTCTTGGATGGCGACATAATTTAAGAATACTCGCCGGTACTTCTATTACCCTGGTGCAATGATCTAAAGCCATTTTTACCTTGAAAACATTGTGTCTCGCTAAGGGGTGTATACTGCATTTATGTATAGGGTGGAGATGCATACATTACAAACATGCACAATGAAAATCTAAATTTTAAAAATCATACAAAATAAATAAGAATACCAATTACACAAAAATATGCAGGGATAAATTGTATTGTTATGGTGCATCAAAAATGTAAACAAAATTGTCGCTCAAATCCCAGCGTAATTATATAAACATTTTCACCCTACAGATCTCACTGTTTTTTTCTCGCAACTTAAAAGGTGGTGGGGCTGTGGCAAAATATGCAAAATATGTGATATCTTAATAGAAAAACATATGCATACTAAAATAAGAGCACATTTAAGGTATAGTGCACTGAAGACAGCATAATTTGATATGCCTTAGGCATAATACTAAAGTTTAAACATACAGCAGTTTCACTAGTGATAAAGTGACATGCTCAAACAAATTAGAGCAGCAGTTTTACCACTATAACGGCCCTTTAAATTGCTCACAATGTGTTTCTTTCATGATTCAGATAGAGAATAACATTTTAAACCACTTTCCAGTTTCCTTTTATTATTTAATTTGCTCCATTCTGTTGGAATCATTTGTGGAAGGAGCAGCAATGCACTACTGGTTGCTAACTCAAAACATAGGGGCCTATTTATCAAAGGTCTTGCGGACCTGATCTGACAGTGCTCTCTGCATTTAACATTGCACCAGCAGCTCACGAGAGCTGCTGGTGCAACGCCGCCCCCTGCAGACTCGCAGCCAACCAGGGAGGTGTCAATCAACCCGATTGTACTCGATTGGGTTGATTTCCGGTGATTCCTGTCCACCTCATCAGAGCAGGCGGACAGGGTTATGGAGCAGCGGTCTTTAGACCGCTGCTTCATAACTGGTGTTTCTGGCGAGTCTGAAGACTCGCCAGAAACACGGGCCCTCAAGCTCCATTCGGAGCATGATAAATGGGCCCCATGGTGTGAGCCAATGATAATAGGGATATATATGTAGCCACCAATCAGCAGCTAGCAGCCAAGTGCTTTGCTGCTGCTGCTGAGCTTACCTAGATAAACCCTTTAAAACATTGGAAAGTTGTTTAAAATTGTATGCTCTGTCCGAATCATTAATGTTTAATTATGACTTTACTGTCACTTTAACCTCTACAAATATGCAAAGCCATTTTAGTGACTTTATCATCACTTAAATAGCCCACACTTAATCTAATAACATACTCTATAAAAATATTTATTATTAGGAAGAAATAAAACATAACGTTTAATAATGACATTTAAAAAGAATCTATGTTACAGTAACAATACAAAAGGTGAAAGGTTTCTGCTGGTAAATAGAAAAAACAAATCTATTCCATTCTGTATAATATTCAAAATAAATATATACAGCATTTTCCTAATAGACTAGAAGGTCTGCTGTGTTACATATATTAAATATAGAAACACCATAAAACACTTAAAAGATTATGATTTTGTGAGTTCCCACAAGGCATTGAATTCCTGTTTAGCAAGCAGAATGTGAAATCATTTCTGTTAGATGACACGTGCGGTCATTTTTGATTGCAAGCAAAATTAGGTAATATATCATTTAATTCTCCATTGATTTCATGCAACCTTTGTATAACATATGCTTTCACGAACCTGACCTTTGTCGCTCTATTCACTTTCCATTCACAGCTATAACTCAGATATATGTCCATTACAACTGGAAACTGGAATAAACTCACACGTGTGTTGCCTGTCCTATTGCTATAAATCTAGACTACTAGACACTGTATCCACTGATGGTTAATGTAGTGGAATTTATTTTATTATTTATTGGTTAGCTTTAAACATTCCGTTTGTTATTTGTGCTTCAATCTATAAAATTATTATTTCAGACCATTTTTAAAAGCTGATTTAAAGGGACAGAAAAGTAAAAATTAAACTTCAATGGATTGGATAGAATATGAGATTTTAAAAAAACTTTCTAGTGTACTTAGGCTGACCATATTGCCGCTTTAAAAAGGGACACATATGAAAAATACATATGTCAGGGCTGTTTTCAGGGCTGTTTAAAGAAATGGTTTTGTATAAGAACCCTCACATATGTATTTTTCATATGTGTTCCTTCTTAAAGCAGCAATATGGTCAGCCTAAGTCTACGTCTCTTATTAATTTTGCTTAGTTTTATTGGAAATCTATGTTAAAGGCACAGTCTGCTTGAAAATGTTATTGTTTAAAAAGATAGATAATCCCTTTATTACACCATTCCCCAGTTTTGCATAATGAACACATATATTAATATAATTTTTACCTCTGTGATTATCGTGTATATAAGCCTCTGTAGACTTCCCCCTTATGTTATTTACAAACTTGCATTTTAGCCAATTAGTGCTGCTTTATAAATTACTACACAAGATTGAGCACAATGTTATCTAAATTGCTCACATGAACTAGCACTATCTGACAGTGAAAAGTTGATAAAATGCAACAAGATAAGAGGAAGCCTGCAGTTGCTTAGAAACAGTCAAAATGTAGAGATTTAAAGGCTATAAAGTATATTAATATAACAATATTGGTTGTGCAAAGCTGAGGAATGTGTAGTAAAGGTTGTATCTATCTTTTTAAATAATAAAAAAAATCAAGTAGACTGTCTCTTTAAAGCATAGTCCTAGGTGAGCTCAGGAGTGTGCACATATTTTCTGCCATTTTGCAGCAGTGTTTGCAACAATGTTTATAGCAATTTTATACACAGTTGCAAACTTCCATAGAATGTTAAAGACACGTGCACTCTCCTACACAGCTTTACTCTTCAATAAAGGTAACCAGAAGAACAAATCAAATTTGGTAATATAAGTAAATTGGTAAGTTGTTTAAAATTGCATACATTTAAATTTGACTTTACTGCACCTTTAATATAGCTGCATCTATTTCCACATATCAATTTAATTTTGAAATTGGTTTTCTGCTGCTAAAATAAAGACTTTACAAGATTCACTAAATCTTTTTTGGGTTACGAACTACAACTGTGAGTTCCACCTGGTCTCTGTGTTATAGAACACAAAATAGAATTGTTCATTTCAATATATTGTGTCTTGTTTATGGGTGTTCTCTTGGAAAATTAAAGGGACATAAAACCGAACAATTTTCTTTCATGATTTAGAAAGAGCATGCAATTTTAAACAACTTTCTAATTTACTTCTATTATCTAATTTGCTTTATTATCTTGATATTCTTTGCTCAAAATCATATCTAGATAGGCTCAGTAGCTGCTGATTGGTGGCTGTACATAGAGGCCTCGTGTGATTGGCTCACCCATGTGCATTGCTATTTTTCTACAAAGGATATCTAAAGAATTAAGCAAATTAGATAATAGAAGTAAATTGGAATGTTGTTTAAAATTATATTATCTATCTGAATAATGAATGAAAAATATTGGGTTTAATATCCCTTTAAGTGTAGTTGCAAATAAATGTGAAAAAGCATGAAATTTATCCGCTCATGTTTAAAGGCAAAAATGTCATGAGTATGATGACAAATACGCCACACTTCCCCATTCTTATTGATTACTGTAGGAATAATACACGCTTGAAATATTTTACACACTAGACAACAATATTGACATAAATTGCTATTCAAAAACCATTGAAAGGCATCTTGGCCACAAATTTGAACCTTCTTATACTACAAATGTTTTCCATTTGCTTGATGAACAGCTGTGTAATAAGCTATGGGGCAATATATACATACGTTATTGCTTTCCACAAAATAAATAAATAAATTAAAATGATAAACTTAAAATGCTTTTCATTCAAAACAGTTTTCATATGTTTTTCCTACAAATATATATATTTTTACATGATTTTCATGTTTAGTGCTATTTTACATCATATCTTTAGGCAGGATTTTTTATTTTTCATATGATATATGACTTGCAGAAAAACATACATGTGCACTTGCAAGGTGCATCTATTTCTAATCTTCTCAATGAAAAGGAGAGCTAAATTGAGTACAATTTATTGCATAATACAAGTGTACAGTATGTTTTATTCATTTTAAACTTTTTTGAGTGTAAATTATTGCACTTAGCATTTAAAAAAAAAAAAAAAACTTTATAATATGAATAGTTGAGAGCTTTTGTTAAAAATAACTGTCGACTGCATTTGTTCACTATGAACAAATGTCTAATGCTTGCTGGCATTTGTTGTCGCAAAAATAATGTTACATTTCGCTTAACTAAATGTAACATTTGAATATTGAGTGATTGTAAGTATATGGGAGTAGATATTTAAATGTAATTTTCAAATGTTAACATTCAATATTTAAATGTAGAAACATTTGAATAGCAAAATAAATGTCAAACTAAATGTTTACTCTATTGGTTGCATATAAGAATAAAGACTTTTTCCCATTCATACTGGGTTGTGGCATGCACTGCGTGTTCTTTGGGCAATTAAAATTTTCTCAAAGGTCAAAGCAGATTGCAACATTGCTTTTCAGTTTTTAAATGAAAGACAATTACTATTTTTTCCGACTTATTATAAACATTGAGTTGTTGAGCTGTTGAGTGTTTAATATCTGGGATCTAAATGGCTTAGTAATGTAGAAAACTTTCATTTTAAATCATCTATCTGAGATCAGACTGAAATATTCTTAAAGGGATACTGAACCCAAATTTTTTATTTTGTGATTCAGATAGAGCATGTGATTTTAAGAAACTTTGTAATTTACTCTTATTATCATTTTTTCTTCGTTCTCTTGCTATCTTTATTTGAAAAAGAAGGCATCTATGCCTTTTTTTTTTGTTTCAGGCCTCTGGACAGCACATTTTTATTGGTGGATGAATTTATCCACCAATCAGCAAGAACAACCCAGGTTGTTCACCAAAAATAGGCCGGCATCTAAACTTACATTCTTTCATTTCAAATAAAGATACCAAGAGAATGCAGAAAATGTGATAATAGGAATAAATTAGAAAGTTGCTTAAAATTGCATCCTCTATCTGAATCGCAAAATATTTTTGGGGGGTTCAGTCTCCCTTTAATTAAGAAAGAGTTCAATAGCTCATGGCTAAAGGACAGAATTTTTAACTGAAAATCATTTCCTTGGAGAGGTTTATTATGAAAGTTGCAACTTCCCAAAAATTGTTTAAAAAAATTTAAATTAAGTCAGTATATGTCAGGGGTCTCTAACCTGTTTATTCTGATTGGCTGTAAATCATTTTGCTTGGTTTCAAATGACTTACAACTGACTTCAACTTTTAAAACAGCCTTTAAAATGTAGGGCGCGATCCGATATAGATCGCAGTTTGCGGCGCAAGCGAGGGAACCGGCGTCGCCCGCAGTTTCAGCTCGCAACTCGAGCTATCCCATATAGGTCGCCGTCAGATGCTAACGTGCCGTAAGTCTGACAAACCAGCGATGTCCAGAAATCTGCGTAAGTACAAATTTCTGGCGTCGCCAGTGACTTGCGGCACGTTAGAAACTACCGGCACCTATAAAACCTGACTAAAGTCTAAAACACCCGCACTGTCTAACACGCCTCCCTAACATAGCCCGCACTGTCTAACACGCCTCCCTAACATAGCCCGACACGTCTAACACACCTCCCTAACATAGCCCGCACTGTCTAACCCTCTATCCGCTATCCCCCCTCACTAGCCTAACAATAAAAAAGCTATTAACCCCTAAACCGCCGCTCCCGTACCCCGCCGCAACCTAATAAAGTTATTAACCCCTAAACCGCCGCTCCCGTACCCCGCCGCCAGCTATATTATATCTATAACCCCCTAAAGTGAGCCCCTAACACCGCCGCCATCTATATTAAAATTATTAACCCCCAATGTAAGCCCCTTACACCGCCGCCATCTCTATTAAAATGATTAACCCCTAATTTAATCTACCTACCCCGCCGCCAGCTATATTATCTATATTAACCCTAAGTATATTATAGTTAATATAGGTATTACATTATATATATTAACTATATTAACCCTAATTATATTATGGTTAATATAGTTAATATAGTTACTATAGTATTTATATTAACTATATTAACTCTATCTAACCCTAACACCCCTAACTAAATTCTTATTAAATTAATCTAATTCATTTATAAACTAAAATATTCCTATTTAAATCTAAATACTTACCTATAAAATAAACCCTAAGATAGCTACAATATAATTAATAATTACATTGTAGCTATGTTAGGGTTAATATTTATTTTACAGGTAAATTGTTAATTATTTTAACTAGGTATAATAGATATTAAATAGTTATTAACTATTTAATATCTACCTAGTTAAAATAATTACCCAATAACCTGTAAAATAAATCCTAACCTAAGTTACAAATACACCTACACTATCAATAAATTTAATAAACTACAAACATCTATCTAAAAATACAATTAAATTAACTAAACTAAATTACAAAAAAAAACAAACACTAAATTACAAAAAATAAAAAAAAGATTACAAGATATTTAAGCTAATTACACCTATTCTAAGCCCCCTAATAAAATAATAAACCCCCAAAATAAAAAAATTCCCTGCCCTATTCTAAATTAAACAAATTTCAAAGCTCTTTACCTTACCAGCCCTTAAAAGGGCCTTTTGTGGGGCATGCCCCAAAGAATTCAGCTCTTTTGCATACAACAAATACAATCCCCCCCCCATTACAACCCACCACCCACATACCCCTATTCTATAACCACCCAAACCCCCCTTAAAAAAGCCTAACACTACCCCCCTGAAGATCTCCCTACCTTGTCTTCACCACACCGGGCCGAACTCCTGATCCGATCCGGGCGATGTCTTCCTCCAAGCGGCAAAGAAGAATTCTTCCTCCGGCGATGTCTTCCTCCAAGCGGCAAAGAAGAATTCTTCCTCCTGCGACGTCTTCCTCCAAGCGGCAGCAAAGTCTTCATTCTTCCGGCGGCATCTTCAATCTTCTTTCTTCGCTCCGCCGCCGCAGAGCATCCATCCTGGCCGACTGCTGTACTTGGAATGAGGTACCTTTAAATGACGTCATCCAAGATGGCGTCCGCCGAATTCCGATTGGCTGATAGGATTCTATCAGCCAATCGGAATTAAGTTAGAAAAATCTGATTGGCTGATTGAATCAGCCAATCAGATTCAAGTTCAATCCGATTGGCTGATCCGATCAGCCAATCAGATTGAGCTCGCATTCTATTGGCTGTTCCGATCAGCCAATAGAATGCGAGCTCAATCTGATTGGCTGATCAGATCAGCCAATCGGATTGAACTTGAATCTGATTGGCTGATTCAATCAGCCAATCAGATTTTTCTAACTTAATTCCTATTGGCTGATAGAATCCTATCAGCCAATCGGAATTCGGCGGACGCCATCTTGGATGACGTCATTTAAAGGTACCTCATTCCAAGTACAGCAGTCGGCCAGGATGGATGCTCCGCGGCGGCGGAGCGAAGAAAGAAGATTGAAGATGCCGCCGGAAGAATGAAGACTTTGCTGCCGCTTGGAGGAAGACGTCGCAGGAGGAAGAATTCTACTTTGCCACTTGGAGGAAGACATCGCCGGAGGAAGAATTCTTCTTTGCCGCTTGGAGGAAGACATCGCCCGGATCGGATCAGGAGTTCGGCCCGGTGTGGTGAAGACAAGGTAGGGAGATCTTCAGGGGGGTAGTGTTAGGCTTTTTTAAGGGGGGTTTGGGTGGTTATAGAATAGGGGTATGTGGGTGGTGGGTTGTAATGGGGGGGGGATTGTATTTGTTGTATGCAAAAGAGCTGAAGTCTTTGGGGCATGCCCCACAAAAGGCCCTTTTAAGGGCTGGTAAGGTAAAGAGCTTTGAAATTTGTTTAATTTAGAATAGGGCAGGGAATTTTTTTATTTTGGGGGTTTATTATTTTATTAGGGGGCTTAGAATAGGTGTAATTAGCTTAAATATCTTGTAATCTTTTTTTTATTTTTTGTAATTTAGTGTTTGTTTTTTTTTGTAATTTAGTTTAGTTAATTTAATTGTATTTTTAGATAGATGTTTGTAGTTTATTAAATTTATTGATAGTGTAGGTGTATTTGTAACTTAGGTTAGGATTTATTTTACAGGTTATTGGGTAATTATTTTAACTAGGTAGATATTAAATAGTTAATAACTATTTAATATCTATTATACCTAGTTAAAATAATTAACAATTTACCTGTAAAATAAATATTAACCCTAACATAGCTACAATGTAATTATTAATTATATTGTAGCTATCTTAGGGTTTATTTTATAGGTAAGTATTTAGATTTAAATAGGAATATTTTAGTTTATAAATGAATTAGATTAATTTAATAAGAATTTAGTTAGGGGTGTTAGGGTTAGATAGAGTTAATATAGTTAATATAAATACTATAGTAACTATATTAACTATATTAACCATAATATAATTAGGGTTAATATAGTTAATATATATAATGTAATAACTATATTAACTATAATATACTTAGGGTTAATATAGATAATATAGCTGGCGGCGGGGTAGGTAGATTAAATTAGGGGTTAATTATTTTAATAGAGATGGCGGCGGTGTAAGGGGCTTACATTAGGGGTTAATAATATTAATATAGCTGGCGGCGGTATAGGGGGATTAGATTAGGGGTTAATAATTTTTATATAGGTGGCGGCGGTGTAAGGGGTCAGATTAGGGGATAGATAAGGTAGATGGCGGCGGTTTTAGAGGCTCACAGTAGGGGGTTAGTTTATGTAGATGGCGGCGGGGTCCGGGAGCGGCGGTTTAGGGGGTAATAACTTTATTAGGGATTTCGGGGGGGGGGGGATCGCGGTTGACAGGGAGATAGAGATTGCGCATGCGTTAGGTGTTAGGTTTATTTTAGCAGATCGCGGTTGACAGGTAGATAGAGATTGCGCATGCGTTAGGTGTTAGGTTTATTTTAGCAGATCGCGGTTGACAGGGAGATAGACATTGCGCATGCGTTAGGTGTTAGGTTTATATTAGCAGCCAGTTTAGGGAGTTACGGGGCTCCAATAGTCAGCGTAAGGCTTCTTACGGCTGCTTTTTGTGGCGAGGTGAAAATGGAGTAAGTTTTCTCCATTTTCGCCACGTAAGTCCTTACGCTGCATATTGGATACCAAACTGCGCTGGTTTGGTATACCTGCCTATGGCCCAAAAAACTACGGGCGACGGCAGAAATATACGCGCATAACTTCTAGGTTACGCCGTATATAGGATACCAAATCAGCGTAAATATTGGCGTCGCCGGCTTTTGCGGGCGACGCTTTATATCGGATCGACCCCGTAGTATCTAGCACACAGCAGAAAAGCATTACTGAACATATTGCCTTGCAATTTTGAACTTAATAGTATAATTATTTCATGTTTATTTTACTAGGACATTTTAAATGTATTGTTATGATTGTATTCCATTATTTAACAGTCAGAATGTGATTACAATTTCCTAATTCACATTTTAAATTGGTGCTCTATGTTTAAAATGCTTGAATAACAATTGGCACCAGTATTTGTTGAAAATCACACTTGATACTTGCTATGGTTATGTTCTTAAAAGGATATTAAACAGTGCAAATATGTTTAATCAATGTAAATATATAAAAAAAAGATTGTGGGGGGGCGGAGCTAACTGCCGAACAGATCAGTCGCCATACCACAGAGCTCCTCCAAAGTTTTCTCTAAAAAAGTTTATTATTCCTGCAAAGGGAAGCCCTGACACCTATACTTTTGTGGATTCCCTCTGTTAAAGAGCCCCTGTCTCAACAGAAGCTGGTAGATCATTGCTGAGAGTCCGGATCGGACATAGGACTCCTGGAGAGCTGAGGCCACCAGAGGCAGCTTAAGTGTCGGGAAGGACACAAGAACCCCGGCAGCACCGGTGGATCCAACTTTGTGCCTTTGACCTCTGCAGACCAAGTTGTGCTCTATTCCGCACCAGCAAATCTACTTCATCCTGCTCCGGAGGGTCGGGGATCCGCTCCGGAGCACAGCTGTTGCTACCATTGCGGAGGACAGAGCGGCACATGGGGCGCAGCATCGGACTAACAAGTAAGTGTGAGCAGCGATCAGCCTAACACAGTGATCACTCCTGCAGTGCCACACTAGCCCGCCCTTGTTACACGATGGTACAGAGGGGATCTACTCTGGGCCGTAGAGAACTGTATTCTCAGAAGAGGCGCGAAACGCCATTTTCAGTTTGCCCTACTGACACCCAGAACTGATACTGTCGCCCTGGTCTGCGGTGGGAAGGCCCTCTTGCGCTCCCTAGGACGCCCAGTCACCACCCGCTGAGAAGTTTCAGAAACACCGGAGCGGCGCGAGCGGCCGCCATCTTACCTCCGGCTCCTATACTTCAGACCCGGATGGGGATGAGTCTTAGGTGAGAAAGGACCGACATCTAAAGCCGACAGGAGTTCTAGCCCACTCGCCGGACACTCATCTGGGGCTGTTCCCTCCCCGGTTCTACCGGGAGACACAGAAGAAACCCTGCAGGCCCTTCAGCCTAGAGATTACGCTGGTCCTCGGGCCACTGTGGGACCCACGATACAAGTACTTTTTTACATATTACTAAGGGGGTCCTGTTTTGCTAAGTCTGTAAGCCCAATCCTCAGACTCTGGACACATACCGCTTCAACTCCAGTATAGACACACGCAAGTTTACATAAGATTCAGTTCCCCAGCAAGTCTGTTTAGACGTAGGTGAGCAGCCAGCCTTGCCCAATACTCACTTAGGGGACCTCATTGCACATCATAGCAGCGGGCAGGACTCAGTCAATATAGTATATACTGTCTCTAATATATAATACAAGGAAACAGAATCTGTACCTCACTGACAGTGAGGAAATACATGGCAGTGCTTTAGCTGTATATAGTGAAGGCATCCTACAGCATTGAAGTGGACATTTTCCTATGCATTCACTTTGGACTGCTCCTGGGCAGACATATAAAGAACTTAACTTGGTTTCTCGCACAGATCTATTATCCTAACTGTATGCTTAAAGCTGCTGCGTAAGCAACATTGTCTTTGAGCCCTGTGCCAAAGTGGAGTGTTCCATTTAATTCTGCTTGTTAACACATTTTTTTTCCTACAGGTTCCCAGTACAGCTCCACCCATAACTGCCCCCTAGTATTTATGGCCCAGGCCTGTGCCCCTCTTCGAGCAATTGGAGTTATCCCGAGGTCCACAGTCTATTATTGATTGCTTTACAGTTTATTAGAGACTCTTACTGGTCATTGGCCTGGACCAACACCGCCCCGAGGTCATAGACACTAAACTGATAAATACACTTCTTAGGTGTATCCGCCTAAGACTCCCCCCTACATAAGTATGGTACTCTTCCCAAGTTACAATAACCACCCGCAGGGCCTATAAATCCCAGTACTGACTTAATATCAATATATGTCTCTTACCATCCATTCTGTACTTTGTCTATAGGGTATATCAAGGCCTTTGCTACCTAGAGTTGATCTAAACTTTAAAGCATACTGCTGTGTATACTTATTGCTCTGTGTTCTGGTGTTAGTGTTGTGGGTCTCACTACACGGGACAGGCTGCATTGACCCCCCCGCGCCTCCTCCGCTCCGACCCAGCTTGTCTGGGTTGGTCACCTCCACTTCCCCTTTTCCCTTCCTATTGGTCGTATCCCCCTCCCTGAGGTGCGTGGGGGCTCTTTGGAGCCGTCAACATAGCTGTGGTATAGTACTATGTGCTAGGTGTCATTCCTCATGAGGACAGTGCGAGTCCCGCTCTTACAATATACCATATATTGCTAATGTCTCACCCAGGTATTGAAATTTAACCTTGCTTTATCTCTAAGTTTAGTCCAGGGTCTCAACGACTTCTCTGTGGATACGTGGTCAGGGTGGGCCTTGTCTCCATCATACCGACATACCCCTTGGTCTCTTTCCACCATCAATCATGTCACACTCAGCTAGAAAAAACACCAAGACCCAAGCGGCCTTGAAGCAGACTGTCCTAGACCATTTCTCTCAGCCGTGCAAGAAACCTCCCTCTGTGAGCAAGGACATTAGCGACCCAGAATCTCAAGATGAGGGTTCGCAATCAAGTTCTCAGTCTGTTGCACATCTCAACCACTACATCACCAAAAGTACTCTCCAGAAACTCCTCGCAGCTCAGACTAAATCTATCACTACTGAGATCCAGAGAAGTTCGGCCAAACTTAAAAAGGAAATCCAAGAAATAGGAGATAGGGTTGACTCCCTCGAGCGGCAACAAGACGATCTGGCTACAGATAATTCAAACCTTCTGGCCTACGCAGAAGGTTTGGGATGAGAAGATGGATAGGAAAACAGGCCCCTCTAAGAGACTCCCCTCCAACCACGACCCCACCAGTCATAGGTTCCGGGAACTCATTTGCCAGTTCACGTATTTTGACATTTGGAGGTCTCTAAATCCTCTAGATAAAGATTTCACCCACTTTTCCCACCCTCACTCTACACACTCTAGGCTTGATTACTTTTTCTGCCACCCAACTGACCTAGATCTGGTCCGCGCCGTAAATATCCACCTTACCCCGTGGTCAGACCACGACCTTATCACCTTAGACATTGACTCCAGTCACACTACTAAAACCCGAGCCCCTTGGAGACTGCCACATCATTTCCTTTCTAATGTCCCGTTTAGAGAAGAGATCAGGAAAGAGATCTGCTTCACCCTCCAGACCAATGATACCCCAGATGTTAGCGAGAATACTATATGGGGGGCATTTAAGGCTACTTTACGGGGCCTTTTCATCCGTAAGCAGGCTCATCTCAGGAGACAGGCAGGCCTTTCCCTCTCCCAAGCACATAGCAGACTGCGGGTACTTGAAACCCAAAGGCGGACCCCTGACTCGGTAACCCACAAAACTGAGGTGGAAGAGCTTAGGCGGCACATTTGCCAATTAGAATTCCGTAAAACTCAATCCAATCTCCTTCGGCTGAAACACCTCCTATACTCCAAGGGCAATAAAGCAGACTCTTTACTAGCCAATAAAATCAGACAGCGTGCAGGTGCCACTCGTATTCATGAAATCAAACAGGGCGGACGTTCAGTCCGACTTCCTTCCCAGATTGGCCAACAGTTCCATCAGTTCTATTCTGAACTTTACAATTTAGGCAATACAGCGGCGATAGAGAGAGCCCCCTCGGAAAACATAGATTCCTTTCTTCACTCCCTCGAGCTTCCCACCCTAGATGACTCCCATAAAGAGTGCATTGACTCCCCATCACCAGCCAGGAGATTAAATTGGTTATTAAAAAACTAAAATGTCTTAAAGCCCCTGGACCTGATGGCTTCACGGCCATTTTCTACAAGACATACCTAACAGAACTCGTCCCTATGCTTACCAGATTTTTCAACAAGGCTATGTCCACAGGGAAATTCGATAGGGAGTTCCTTGAAGCCTCCATCATCACCATTCCCAAACCCAATAAAGATGCTACCCTTTGCGCTAGCTACCGACCCATTTCACTCATCAATACCGACGTTAAGATATACGCCAAAATACTGGCTAATCGGCTAGCAAAATTGCTCCCAACACTGATTGACCCAGACCAGGTCGGGTTCATACCAGGGAGAGAAGGCCCAGATAACACCAGGAGGCTCCTCAACATACTTCTAGAGGCCAAGAGACTGAATAGACCACTTGCGGTGCTCTCCCTGGATGCCGAGAAGGCCTTCGACCGTGTCAGATGGGAATATCTCTGGCGGGTCTTAGAGAACTTCCAGTTCCCTACGCGTATTATTCTAGCAATCAAAGCTTTATATTCCTCCCCAGTGGCTTTAGTGAGAGGAATGGGGTTTGACCCCACTCCCTTTCCTATATCTAATGGCACCCGTCAGGGTTGCCCCCTTTCCCCGATTTTGTTCGCACTGGCCATGGAGCCTCTGGCTGAGGCTATCAGGACAGATAACGAGATCTCGGGAATCACCCTGCACGGTACGGTCCATAAAGTAGCCCTATTTGCAGATGATACTACCTTATTCTTTTCCAGACCCTTACGTGAGATACCGAGACTCTTGTCCCTCCTAGAGACATTTAGTTCTCTGTCATACTATAAATTAAATCACTCGAAATCCGAATTATTCACCTCTGGGTTCCCCGAGGAGGTCTCCAAAAACTTATGTAAAAAATATAAGTTTATCCCCAGCCATAAGTACGTATCCCATCTCGGTGTTAAATTATCCAATTCTCTTCCCCAAATTCTTGAAGGTAACCTCAAACCACTTTTGACCGAACTAAGGTCCCTGCCCACACGTTGGAACTTCAAATGTGTATCCTGGTTAGGACGCATAACAGCTCTAAAAATGAGCTATCTCCCTAAACTCACATATGCCCTCCGCTGTCTACCATTAAGAGTTCCTAGAACTTTTAGTTCAGTTCCAGAGTGCCTGTACCAAATACATTTGGCAGGGTAAACCCCCTAGAGTAGCTCATAATGTCCTGCAATACCCTAAAATACACGGCGGGGTTGCTTCTCCCTCTATTTTTAGGTATGCGGATGCCGCTATACTCACTCATATCTCTCAATGGGGTGTCAAGGACTCAGACAGCAAATGGAGGTCGAATTTATGAAAAAAAGGGTTACCAATGGCACTACAGGTATATATAGGACCTGATTTATTTAATATCTGGCCAACTTGTGAGGCCTTTTGTATTATCAGCCAACTGAATGGCTAAGTTTGGTGCTATGTGTATAACATTGATTTCTGGAGCAAGAAAGGGAAAGAATACACTTGAAAGCACTCACAGGTCACTTATTGAGTGATATTAATATGAGGAAATCAAAGAATGAAATCCAAGATTAGAGGAGACACAAACTTAACTATAATTAAAATTTAACTTTTATTGGGGTTTGAAAATAAAATAGGAAAAACTTTAAAAACACACTTATGTACCGATTGTAGTCTGTTTGGCTTTTCGATTCACTGTCACGTGATACTTAGAATTCTTCTGCAGACACTCCTATGTGCAATTTGGGTTGCAGTTAATTAACCTGCTTGTATTCAGTTAACTGAACGTGTATGTTTACACTAATAATAAGTGTAAGTTCTATGCATGTATAATTTACAGAGTATCTTTGATTGAAAATCTCTAGTGGTGAGAAAGTAGTTAGTATGTTCGTAAAAATCTGGAGTTCAAATAATATTGTAATAACTTTTACTGGTATTACCACATTTGTCTTCAACAATGTCTAAAGGTTATATTCATAGAGTGATGGCTAGATTATCAACCTATCTCGCTTGAGCAGTTATGCTGCAGATACGTTCTGACTGAATAAATTTAATAAAGAACTTTATCTTTCATATGTTCAAATAGCAAATTCTGAGTATGGTATTTATTGCTTGCTCAGTTGTATAAGAGGTTGGCTGTGTCTCTAGACCCACACACATGCGTGTCACAGTCTAAGTTTTTCTCATATACTCTGTCAGTAATTCATCAAAGTATTTGTACCTTTAGAGTGTGCCGACATTCGCTGCTATCTGTGTATAATATACTTATATATACCTTGGATTAGGTATGACCGTTTTCCGTTAAGTTAGATATATTACCAGTTTTAACCATCTACAGAATATAAAAGAGCAGTTTTTAAGTATAATCTTTATTTGCTCAGTTGTCTGAGAGGTTGACTATATCTCTATTCCCACATATATATGTGTTTCAGTCTGAATATTTAATAATAATACAGTGTCTCGAATACACTGTTATGTAATAGTAATTCACAAGACTGTTTGTGTATTAGCGTGTGCTGATGTCACACCCACAAGCATATCAGAGATTAACTATGTCTTTGTTCCCATACGTATACATATTTCAGTCAAATTATTAAGTAATAATACAGTGTCTCAAATACACTGTTAAATACTAGTAATTCACAAGATTGTTTGTGTATTAACGTGTGCTGATGTCACACCCACATGCATATCACAATCTAAATATTTCTCATCTGCTCTGTTATGTATCAATAATTCAGCAGAGTGTTTGTGCATTAGAGTGTGCCGGTATTCGCTGCTTTCAGTGTGTAATATACTTATATATATCTCAAATTAAGCAAAACCGTTTGTCGTTAAGTTAGGTATATTACCAGCTTTGACCATCTATAGATTATACAAGGGCAGTTAATAAGTATAATATTATTTGCTCAGTTGTCTGAGAGGTTAACTATGTCTCGATTTCCACACACATATACATATTTCAGTCGGAATATTTAATAATAATTACAGTGACTCGGATGCACTGTTATGTAGTAGTAATTCACAAGACTGTTTGTGTATTAGCGTGTGCTGATGTCAGCTGCTTTATAAATGTAATAGATTTGTATATATCTCCATTTAGACAGAGCCGATCTCCATTCAGTTCGGTATACTAACAGCTGTGACCATCTACAGATCTAAAAAGGCCGATACTGAGTATAATACTTATTTACCTGCTCAATTATATAAGAGGTTGGCTGTGTCTGTATTTACACACACTCGTGTCTCATAGTTTAAATATTTGACAATATTGCTATGACCCAACTGCACATGTGTGACTGTAGTTCACAAGACTGTTTATGCATTAGCGTGTGCCGACATTTGCTACTTTTTTTATGATATGCTTATGTATACCTCAGTTTTGAACATAAACGTACCCCGTGAGATTCGGTATACTGACTATACTAACAGCTGTAACCGTTACCTGCCTGAAAGAGTAATATGCTCTCAAGCGTTCTCAAGCACTAGGTTAGTTAATAAAACATGATTGCCAGTGACACTTAGCTAGCCAGATAAATGTTAATATTTAAGCATTAATAGCCATCAGTAGACTTTGGATAAATTCAGTGAAAAGACTACAGTAATTGAATCGGTAGCTTAAGGCTTACTCAAAACACAGGAGCTCCTAGGACTCCTCACCAATGCCCTAACGTCCTATTGAGCAAGCCTCCCTACCATATAACCTTATGTTGAGAGACCTAATATGGACGCCACCCCATTGCAGAAGGAACCTGGGCGCCTCTAACCCGATTATAAAGGAATGCCTGGCTGCCTGGGACCGCCTAAGGCATAACCCCAAGGTAGCCCCTCATCATTCCCCAATTACCTCCGTAACTGGCCTTCTGTCCGGTCTACCGGACTCCCACCCGAAGGCTTGGGCTCGGCTGGGTATTATGAAGGTGGGAGACCTATGGTCAACCCCGCCACATACAACTTTTTCCCCCTACACCCAACTCAGTATAACTCCATCTACGCCTTTATATATGAAATTTGAATACTCCAGAGTTACTAGTTTCTTATTTAGGTGGGGTTTCAAACCATCTCTATCTCAACAGCTTACCATCTGGGAAGCTAGATGGCAACAGGGGCTCAGATTGGGCAAACCAATGTCCTTACACTACTCCCTTATGGAAGGCGCTGCCCCAGTTGACAAAGCCCAGCATATCCTGAAATGGGAACGGAAGTTAGACTTTACAAAACCCTCTTCAGAGTGGCAATGCACGCTCCTTTTCACAAAGAAAACCCTTCATTGCATCACCATCCTTGAAACCTACATTAAAGTGCTCACACACTGGTATTATGTCCCAGCTAGGCTTGCGAAAATCTTTCCAGAGGCCTCCCCCACTTGTTGGAGAGACTGCTCGCACATAGGAGATATGATCCACATTTGGTGGAGTTGTCCCAGACTTAAACCTCTCTGGAACAAATGTTTCTCCACACTAACCAGTTTTGGTATTAACCTACCTAGAACTCCCGAGACGGCCCTGTTTCACTTAGGTGTTTGTAAATTACCCAAACATTTTGGTGCACTTTGTATCTACCTTCTATCAGCAGTTAAACTTAACATAGCGAGATCTTGGAAAAGATCCTTCCCCCCAGAGTATCTACTATGCCTCGGGTAGGACTGATTTCTTTGAACTGATCTGGGCCGATTGGAAAATCAGATTTGATACTCTCTGGCTCCCCACCTTCGACACCTAAATGGCAGTACATCCCTAACCACACGAGCAGTAAATCTGACCTCACCCTTACAAATCTGTACTAACACCCCCCTCTTGAAGCCATTTTAGTATATCCTCCTACCCTTTTTCCCTTTCCTCCTCCCCTCCCCTTCCCCCCCCCTCCCCCCCTCTTGATGATAGCCTATGTCCTGTTAGGACACTGACCCACTTTTCATTGAAATTCACTTTATGCCTGTATTGATTATGTAAATGCTATGATAATTGATGTATTTATACTTGATGTACGATTGTCTCGTACAGTTGTGGTATCTATTTCACTTTTATTTCAACAAAAATCAATAAAAATTACAATTCAAAAAAAAAAAAAAAAAAAAAAGATTGTGTAAAAAAACAGCATAACTTACGGCTAGATTACGAGTTGTGCGTTATGAGGGGTGCGGTGCTAATTTGCAGTTTATTTTCACCGCTCACTTGCCTACAGCGCTGGTATTACGGGTTTTTATCAACCTGGCATTAACAAGCAAGTAGTGAGCGTAGAGCAAAATTGCGCCGCTTAAGTGAGCGGTGAGCTGGTTATACGTGCTCATGCACGATTTCTCCATAGACATCAATGGGGAGAGTCGGCTGAGAAAAAGTCTAACACCTGCAAAAAAGCAGCGTACAACTCAGTAACGCAGCCCCATTGATTCCTATGGGGAAACACATTTTGTGTTTACACCTAACACCCTAACATGAACCCAAGTCTAAACACCCCTAATCTTACACTTATTAACCCCTAATCTGCCACCCCTGACATCGCCGCCACCTACATTATACTTATTAACCCCTAATCGGCTGCTCCGGACATCGCCGCCACCTTCATTATACTTATTAACCCCTAATCTGCTGCCCCCAACATTGTAGACACCTACATTATACGTATTAACCCCTAATCGGTCGCCGCCACTATATTAAATAAAAATTAAATATAATTAAAATAAATCTAAATAAAAATTACTATCATTACCTAAATAATTCCTATTTAAAACTAAATACTTACCAATAAAATAAACCCTAAGCTAGCTACAATATAATTAATAGTGCTTATTTTTATTTTACAGGAAACTTTGTATTTATTTTAACTAGGTAGACTAGTTAGTAAATAGTTATTAACTATTTACTAACTACCTAGCTAAAATAAATACAAAATTACCTGTAAAATAAAACCTAACCTAAGTTACAATAACACCTATAACATATCTATATGCACACAAATTCATCTTTAGCAAAGTATCTCTATGTTAAAGTATTTTGTCAGCTTTTTATTTCTAAAACCCATTTTTTTTAACCTTTATAACTTTTTGTGCAATATGTTTTTTGAATACTTTTTATTAGATAATGTTATTATGAGTTTAACTGTACTTTGTGGTGTATTTATGATGTGTTTAGTGATTTTTTTGTTTTGTTTTGGAAAACAGTTAACCACAGTTCTGAGATCGCTTTAAGGATTGAAGCGTAAATCACAATTGCGCTGAACTTTCTAATATCAGCGCAATTAAAACTGCTTGAGAAAAGACGATATTGCTTGCGCAAAAATGTTTGTGCTTCACTTGCAATCCAGCCCTTTGTTGGAAGGCATAAAATAGGTATTTTTTTTTCAACATATTTTTTGATCATTAAGCAAATGTAGAGACTTTAAATTTGCTTTTCTCTTGCAAGGTGTATCCAGTCCACGTATTCATCCTTTACTTGTGGGATATTCTCATTCCCTACAGGAAGTAGCAAAGAGAGCACACAGCAAAGCTGTCCATATAGCTCCCCCTCTAGCTCCACCCCCCAGTCATTCTCTTTGCTAGCTCTAAGCACTAGGGTCTCTCTCGGGAGTGTAAAGTGAATGTGGTGTTAGTATTGTAGTTTTATTATCTTCAATCAAAAGTTTGTTATTTTAAATGGTACCGGTTTGTACTATTTACTCTCTAGCAGAAAAGTGATGAAGATTTCTGCTGAGAGGAAAATGATTTTAGCATGTTGTAACTAAAATCCACTGCTGTTCCCACACAGGACTGAGGAGTACCAGAAAACTTCAGTTGGGGGGAACAGTTTGCAGGGTGATCTGCAATAAGGTATGTTCAGTCATTTATTTCTAGACAAGACTGAGATAATGCTAGAAGGACTGACAATATCCCCATGAGGGGAGGGTAAGCTATGTTCACAGACTTAGTAAGGAATTGAATGCTTAAATAATAGGGCTAATATACTGGTTGACACTTATTCAGGGCAATCGATTGTTTGGCTAAGGAAAAATCGTTTTGCAAGACACTTTGAAAGCCCTTTTGGGGTTTTTTTCTGGGGTTATTACCACATGGCTGTTTTTTAGTCACTTAGGAGTGATTTACTAGGCCTCACAGCTCTGGAGTAGAGTGGAAGGGGCCTAATTGCCTCAGATGCACAGTTAGAATTGCAGAGAAGTTCATGCTGTTTCACATGGAGGGTCCTGCTGATGTTTGAGGGCCTAAAAGAAGCTATATTCCCCCAAATCTGATCCCTAAGGGAAGGTAGGGCCACAGCAAGGCGGTGGAAAGGTGCTGTAGTGATTTAACCAGGTGTTGGCTTTAGGCTGCTCTGGTTTGGGCATTAAGGGGTTAATCATTTTGAAACTTGGGGTGCAATCTTATTAAGGCTTTAGCTACATACTGTGAAAATTTCAGAAAGATTGCTGCATTTTTCACCGTTTTGTAAAATTGTGTGCTCTGTTTATCTCTTAAAGGCACAGTAATGTTTGTTTTTTTTCAAATTGTGTTTTTTATTTGATTAAAGTGATTCCAAGCCTGTTTGTGTACTCTACTAGTCTGTTAAACATGTCTGACACTAAGGAAAATCCTTGTTCAATGTGTTTAGAAGCCATGGTGGAACCTCCTCTCAGAATGTGTCCCACTTGTACTGATATGTCTATACACTTTAAAGATCATATTGTTGCACTTAAGAATGTGGCCCAAGATGATTCTCAGACTGAAGGTAATGAGGGTAGCCCGTCTGCCTCTCCCCAAGTGTCACAACCAGTTACGCCCGTGCAAGGGACGCCTAGTACCTCTAGTGCGTCTAACCCTTTTACATTACAAGACTTAGCGGCAGTCATGGATAATTCTCTTACAGCCTTCTTATCTAAACTGCCCATGCTACCTGCAAAGCTTGATAGCTCCGTTTTAAGAACAGATTATGAGCATTCTGACGCTTTGGTAGCCGTGTCCAATATACCCTCACAACGCTCTGAAGTGGGAGCGAGGGATTTGATATCTGAGGGAGAAGTCTCTGATTCAGGAAGGGTTCCTCCCCAGACAGATTCAGATACATTGGCTTTTAAATTTAAACTAGAACACCTCTGTGTTTTACTTAGGGAGGTATTAGCTACTCTGGATGACTGTGACCCTTTGGTGATCCCAGAGAAATGGTGTAAAATGGACAAGTACCTAGAGGTCCCTGTTTACACGGATGCATTTCCGGTCCCTAAGAGGATTGCGGATATCGTTACTAGGGAGTGGAATAGGCCAGGTGTCCCTTTTGTCCCCCCTCCTGTTTTTAAGAAAATGCTCCCCATATCTGACCGCATGCGGGACTCGTGGCAGACGGTCCCTAAGGTGGAGGGGGCTGTTTCTACACTAGCTAAATGCACAACCATACCAATTGAAGACAGTTGTGCTTTTAAAGATCCTATGGATAAAAAATTAGAGGGTTTACTTAAGAAAATTTTTGTTCAACAAGGTTTTCTTCTCCAACCTATTGCCTGCATTATTCCTGTAACTACTGCAGCTGCTTTCTGGTTTGAGGCGCTGGAAGACTCGCTCCAGACGGAGACCTCATATGAGGAAATTATGGATAGAATTAAGGCTCTAAAGCTAGCTAATTCTTTCATCACTGACGCCGCTTTCCAAATAGCTAAGTTAGCGGCGAAAAATTCAGGTTCCGCCATTTTGGCGTGCAGGGCGCTATGGCTAAAGTCCTAGTCGGCCGATGTGTCATCTAAATCCAAGCTTTTGAACATTCCTTTCAAAGGGAAGACCCTATTCGGGCCTGAATTGAAAGAGATTATTTCAGATATCACCAGGGGAAAAGGCCATGCTCTCCCTCAGGACAAAGCCTTTAAAACAAAGAACAAAGCTAATTTTCATTCCTTTCGCAATTTCAGGAACGGCCCCGCTTCATCCTCTCTGGCTGCAAAGCAAGACGGTAACGCTTCACAGCCCAAGGCAAACTGGAAACCTTACCAGGGCTGGAATAAGGGTAAACAGGCCAAAAAGCCTGCAGCTGCCACCAAGACAGCATGAAGGGGTAGCCCCCGATCCAGGACCGGATCTAGTAGGGGGCAGACTCTCTCTACATTCCTATCCACAAAGATCATCACCAGTTTCTCAGGTTCGCCTTTCTGGACAAGCATTTTCAGTTTGTGGCTCATCCTTTCGGGTTGGCCACTGCTCCCAGAATTTTCACAAAGGTGCTAGGGTCCCTCCTGGCAGTAGCAGTGGCGCCTTACCTAGACGACATCTTAATTCAGGCGTCAACTTTCCAAAGAACCAAGTCTCACACAGAGATTGTATTGGCCTTTCTGAGGTCTCACGGGTGGAAGGTGAACATCAAAAAGAGTTCTCTCTCCCCCCTCACAAGAGTTCCATTCCTAGGAACCCTGATAGACTCGGTAGAAATGAAAATATTTCTGACAGAGGTCAGAAAGCTAAAACTCTTAACTACTTGCCGAGCTCTTTATTCCATTCCTCGGCCATCTGTGGCTCAGTGCATGGAGACAATCGGACTAATGGTTGCGGCAATGGACATAGTCCCTCTTGCTCGGATACACCTCCGACCACTTCAACTATGCATGCTCAAACAGTGGAATGGGGATTATGCAGATTTGTCTCCTCATATTCAGTTGGACCAGGAGACCAGAGATTCTCTTCTCTGGTGGTTGTCTCAGGATCACCTGTCTCAAGGAATATGTTTACGCAGGCCAGAGTGGATCATCGTAACGACCGACGCCAGTCTGTTAGGCTGGGGTGCGGTCTGGGACTCCCTGAAAGCTCAGGGCTTATGGTCTCGGGAAGAAACTCTTCTCCCAATAAACATTCTGGAACTGAGGGCGATATTCAATGCTCTTCAGGCATGGCCTCAACTAGCGGCAGCCAAATTCATCAGATTTCAGTCGGACAACAACACGACTGTAGCTTACGTCAATCATCAGGGGGGAACAAAGAGTTCCCTAGCAATGATGGAAATAACCAAAATAATCAGGTGGGCGGAGGATCACTCCTGCCATCTTTCAGCAATTCACATCCCAGGAGAAGACAACTGGGAGGCGGATTTTCTAAGTCGTCAGACTTTTCACCCGGGGGAGTGGGAACTCCACCCGGAGGTATTTGCCCAGCTTACTCAACTATGGGGCACCCCAGAGTTGGATCTGATGGTGTCCTGTCAGAACACCAAACTTCCTCTCTACGGGTCCAGGTCCCGGGATCCCAAGGCGGTATTGATAGATGTCTGTACCCTTAGCAGCGCCTTGGTCCTTCAATCTGGCTTATGTTTTTCCACCATTTCCTCTCCTCCCACGTCTGGTTGCCAGAATCAAGCAGGAGAAGGCTTCAGTGATTCTGATAGCACCTGCGTGGCCTCGCAGGACTTGGTATGCAGACCTAGTGGACATGTCATCTGTCCCACCATGGACACTGCCAATGAGGCAGGATCTTCTAATACAGGGTCCGTTCAAGCATCCAAATTTAGTTTCTCTACGTCTGACTGCTTGGAGATTCTATCAAAACGTGGGTTCTCTGAGTCAGTTATAGATGCAGGTGGCCCTCGGTTTAAGCCGGTTCAATTTGCGCCGTTTCAGAATAACAACCTTTTTTTTTCCAGTCATGTGACTGCTATTGAAAAGCTTTTGGAAAGCAATGCACTAATTAAAATAGCCAGTAGGTGGAGCTGTCCGCTTGTTTAGCTTTTGGAAAGCAATGCACTAATTAAAATAGCCAGTAGGTGGAGCTGTCCGCTTGTTTTGCAGCAAAGTTATGCAACTTAACAGCCTTAAATTAATCTGTGTACACAGAGAAGACATTAGCTATAGAGCAACAAGATTTAGCAGCCACTTCCCTATTATCTTCCTGTTCAGCTGCTTGAGGTGAGGGTTCCTAACTGCCTATTAATCACTGCAGATTGAAATGCATAGAATAGGTGCAGCCCTAATATTATCTAACATGCTAACAATGCAGAGAACTGAATGCAGAAAAATGCACGTAAAAAAAAAACGTTTTTGTTCATTAAACTTAGTTTGATGATGATGCAGTCTGTTGTATGATTATTTTATTAGGTGATGTTTAGCAAATGTTTTTGTTCATTAAACTTAGTTTGATGATGATACAATCTATTATATTAGGATTATAATTCTGTTTAGCATTTAAAGCCTTCATTTCAAAGCTTTAAAAAACATAATTTATGTAAGAACTTACCTGATAAATTAATTTCTTTCATATTAGCAAGAGTCCATGAGCTAGTGACGTATGGGATATACATTCCTACCAGGAGGGGCAAAGTTTCCCAAACCTTAAAATGCCTATAAATACACCCCTCACCACACCCACAATTCAGTTTAACGAATAGCCAAGAAGTGGGGTGATAAGAAAAAAGTGCTAAAGCATATAAAATAAGGAATTGGAATAATTGTGCTTTATACAAAATCATAACCACCACAAAAAAAGGGCGGGCCTCATGGACTCTTGCTAATATGAAAGAAATGAATTTATCAGGTAAGTTCTTACATAAATTATGTTTTCTTTCATGTAATTAGCAAGAGTCCATGAGCTAGTGACGTATGGGATAATGACTACCCAAGAAGTGGATCTTTCCACACAAGAGTCACTAGAGAGGGAGGGATAAAATAAAGACAGCCAATTCCTGCTGAAAATAATCCACACCCAAAATAAAGTTTAATGAAAAACATAAGCAGAAGATTCAAACTGAAACCGCTGCCTGAAGTACTTTTCTACCAAAAACTGCTTCAGAAGAAGAAAATACATCAAAATGGTAGAATTTAGTAAAAGTATGCAAAGAGGACCAAGTCGCTGCTTTGCAGATCTGGTCAACCGAAGCTTCATTCCTAAACGCCCAGGAAGTAGAAACTGACCTAGTAGAATGAGCTGTAATTCTCTGAGGCGGAGTTTTACCCGACTCAACATAGGCAAGATGAATTAAAGATTTCAACCAAGATGCCAAAGAAATGGCAGAAGCTTTCTGGCCTTTTCTAGAACCGGAAAAAATAACAAATAGACTAGAAGTCTTACGAAAAGATTTCGTAGCTTCAACATAATATTTCAAAGCTCTAACAACATCCAAAGAATGCAACGATTTCTCCTTAGAATTCTTAGGATTAGGACATAATGAAGGAACCACAATTTCTCTACTAATGTTGTTGGAATTCACAACTTTAGGTAAAAATTCAAAAGAAGTTCGCAACACCGCCTTATCCTGATGAAAAATCAGAAAAGGAGACTCACAAGAAAGAGCAGATAATTCAGAAACTCTTCTGGCAGAAGAGATGGCCAAAAGGAACAAAAAACTTTCCAAGAAAGTAATTTAATATCCAATGAATGCATAGGTTCAAATGGAGGAGCTTGAAGAGCCCCCAGAACCAAATTCAAACTCCAAGGAGGAGAAATTGACTTAATGACAGGCTTTATACGAACCAAAGCTTGTACAAAACAATGAATATCAGGAAGAATAGCAATCTTTCTGTGAAAAAGAACAGAAAGAGCAGAGATTTGACCTTTCAAGGAACTTGCGGACAAACCCTTATCTAAACCATCCTGAAGAATACTGTAATATTCTCGGTATTCTAAAAGAATGCCAAGAAAAATGATGAGAAAGACACCAAGAAATATAAGTCTTCCAGACTCTATAATATATCTCTCTGGATACAGATGTACGAGCCTGTAACATAGTATTAATCACAGAGTCAGAGAAACCTCTTTGACCAAGAATCAAGCGTTCAATCGCCATACCTTTAAATTTAAGGATTTCAGATCCTGATGGAAAAAAAGGACCTTGAGACAAAAGGTCTGGTCTTAACGGAAGAGTCCACGGTTGGCAAGAGGCCATCCGGACAAGATCCGCATACCAAAACCTGTAAGGCCATGCCGGAGCTACCAGCAGAACAAACGAGCATTCCTTCAGAATCTTGGAGGTTACTCTTGGAAGAAGAACTAGAGGCGGAAAGATATAGGGAGGATGATACTTCCAAGGAAGTGATAATGCATCCACTGCCTCCGCCTGAGGATCCCGGGATCTGGACAGATACCTGGGAAGTTTCTTGTTTAGATGAGAAGCCATCAGATCTATTTCTGGAAGTTCCTACATTTGAACAATCTGAAGAAATACCTCTGGGTGAAGAGACTATTCGCCCGGATGCAACGTTTGACGACTGAGATAATCCGCTTTCCAATTGTCCATACCTGGGATATGAACCGCAGAGATTAGACAGGAGCTGGATTCCGCCCAAACCAAAATTCGAGATACTTCTTTCATAGCCAGAGGACTGTGAGTCCCTCCTTGATGATTGATGTATGCCACAGTTGTGACATTGTCTATCTGAAAATAAATGAACAACTCTCTCTTCAGAAGAGGCCAAGACTGAAGAGCTCTGAAAATTGCACGGAGTTCAAAAATATTGATCGGAAATCTCACCTCCTGAGATTCCCAAACCCCTTGTGCCGTCAGATACCCCCACACAGCTCCCCAACCTGTAAGACTTGCATCTGTTGAGATTATAGTCCAGGTCGGAAGAACAAAGAAGCCCCCTGAACTAAACGATGGTGATCTGTCCACCATGTCAGAGAGTGTCGTATAATCGGTTTAAAGATATTAATTGAGATATCTTTGAGTAATCCCTGCACCATTGGTTCAGCATACAGAGCTGAAGAGGTCGCATGTGAAAACGAGCAAAGGAGATCGCATCTGATGCGGCAGTCCTAAGACCCAACATTTCCATGCATAAGGCTACCAAAGGGAATGATTGTGACTGAAGGTTTTGACAAGCTGATATCAATGTTAAACTTCTCTTGTCTGACAAGGACAGAGTCATAGACACTGAATTTATCTAGAAACCTAAAAAGGTTACCCTTGTCTGAGGAATCAATGAACTGATTGGTAAATTGATCCTCCAACCATGAACTTGAAGAAACAACACAAGTCGATTCGTATGAGATTCTTCGAAAATGAGAAGACTGAGCAAATACCAAGATATCGTCCAAATAAGGAAATACCAAAACCCTATTCTCTGATTACAGAAAGAAGGGCACCGAGAACCTTTGAAAAAAATTCTTGGAACTGAGGCTAAGCCAAACGGTAGAGCCACAAAACTGGTAATGCTTGTCTAAAAAGAGAATCTCAGACACTAAAAGTGATCTGGATGAATCGGAATATGCAGATACACATCCTGTAAATCTATTGTAGACATATAATGCCCTTGCTAAACAAAAGGCAGGATAGTCCTACAGTAACCATCTTGAATGTTGGTATCCTAACATAATGATTCAATAATGATAGATCCGGAACTGGTCTGAAGGAATTGACCTTCTTTGGTACAATGAAGAGATAAAATAAGACCCCAGCCCCTGTTCCAGAACTGGAACTGGCATAAATACTCCAGCCAACTCTAGATCTGAAACACATTTCAGAAATGCTGAGCCTTTGCTGTGTTAACTGGGACACGGGAAAGAAAAGAATCTCTTAGCAGGAGGCCTTAACTTGAAGCCAATTCTGTACCTTTCTGAAACAATGTTTCTGAAACCAGAGATTAAGAACGGAATTGATCCAAATTTCTTTGAAGAAAACGTAATCTGCCCCATACCAGCTGAGCTGGAATAAGGGCCGCACCTTCATAGGTACTTAGGAGCTGGCTATAGGTTTCTATAAGGCTTGGATATATTCCAAACTGGAAATAGTTTCCAAACTGATACCGCTCCTGAGGATGAAGGATCAGGCTTTTGTTCCTTGTGAGGAAAGGAACGAAAATGATTATTTACCCTGGAAAGAAAGGGAAAGCAAAGTTGACTTAGAAGACATGTCAGCATTCCAAGTTTAATCCATAAAGCTATTCTAGCTAAAATAGCTAGAGACATATACCTGACATCAACTCTAATGATATCAAAAGATGGTATCACCAATAAAATTATTAGCATGTTATAGAATAAAAATAATGCTATAAAATTATGATCTGTTACTTGTTGCGCTAAAGCTTCTAACCAAAAAGTTGAAGCTGCAGCAACATCCGCTAAAAATATAGCAGGTCTAAGAAGATTACCTGAACATAAGTAAGCTTTTCTTAGAAAGGAATCAATTTTCCTATCTAAAGGATCCTTAAATGAAGTACTATCTGCCGTAGGAATAGTAGCACATTAGCAGGAGTAGAGACAGCCCCATAACCTTAGGGATTTTTGTCCCAAAAAACTCTAATCTGTCAGATGGCACAGGATATAATTTGCTTAAACGTCTAGAAGGAGTAAATAAATTACCCAAATTATTCCATTCCCTGGAAATTACTTCAGAAATAGCATCAGGGAGATAAAACACTTCTGGAATAACTACAGGAGATTTAAAAACCTTATTTAAACGTTTACATTTAGTATCAAGAGGACCAGAATCCTCTATTTCTAATGCAAATAACACTTCTTTAAGTAAAGAACGAATAAATTCCATCTTGAACAAATACAAAGATTTATCAGCATCAACCTCTGAGACAGAAACCTCAGAACCAGAAGAACCATTATCAGTATCAGAATGATGATGTTCATTTAAAAATTCATCTGAAAAAAAGAGAAGTTTTAAAAGACTTTTATGTATACTAGAAGGAAAAATAACAGACATAGCCTTCTTAATGGATTTAAAAAATAAAATCTCTTATGTTATCAGGAACACTCTGAAAATTAGATGTTGACGGAACAGCAACAGGTAATGTAACAGTACTAAAGGAAATTTTATCTGCATTAATAAGTTTGACATGACATGCAATACAAATAACAGCTGGAGAAACAGATACCAAAAGTTTATAGCAGATACACTTAGCTTGGTAGCTCCAGCATTGTGCAGTGATTTTCCTGAAGTATCTTCTGACTCAGTTGCAACGTGGAACATCTTGCAATATGTAAAAGAAAAAAACAACATATAAAGCAAAATTGATCAAATTCCTTAAATGACAGTTTCAGGAATGGGAAAAAATGCCAAAGAACAAGCTTCTAGCAACCAGAAGCAATAAAAAATGAGACTTAAATAATGTGGAGACAAAAGTGACGCCCATATTTTTTCGCGCCAAATAAGACGCCCACATTATTTGGCGCCTAAATGCTTTTTGGCGCCAAAAATGACGCCACATCCGGAACGCCGACATTTTTGGCGCAAAATAACGTCAAAGAATGACGCAACTTCCGGCGACACGTATGACGCCGGAAACGGAAATAGAATTTTTGCGCCAAAAAAGTCCGCACCAAGAATGACGCAATAAAATGAAGCATTTTCAGCCCCCGCGAGCCTAACAGCCCACAGGGAAAAAGTCAAATTTTAAGGTAAAAAATGTTAAATTAAAATGCATTATCCCAAATATGAAACTGACTGTCTGAAAAATAAGGAAAGTTGAACATTCTGAGTCAAGGCAAATAAATGTTTGAATACATATATTTAGAACTTTATAAACAAAGTGCCCAACCATAGCTAGGAGTGTCACAGAAAATAAGACTTACTTACCCCAGGACACTCATCTACATATAGCAGATAGCCAAACCAGTACTGAAACGAGAATCAGCAGAGGTAATGGTATATATAAGAGTATATCGTCGATCTGAAAAGGGAGGTAAGAGATGAATCTCTACGACCGATCACAGAGAACCTATGAAATAGACCCCTTAGAAGGAGATCACTGCATTCAAATAGGCAATACTCTCCTCACATCCCTCTGACATTCACTGCACGCTGAGAGGAAAACCGGGCTCCAACTTGCTGCGGAGCGCATATCAACGTAGAATCTAGCACAAACTTACTTCACCACCTCCATCGGAGGCAAAGTTTGTAAAACTGAATTGTGGGTGTGGTGAGGGGTGTATTTATAGGCATTTTAAGGTTTGGGAAACTTTGCCCCTCCTGGTAGGAATGTATATCCCATACGTCACTAGCTCATGGACTCTTGCTAATTACATGAAAGAAATAATGTATTAGGTGTTACTTATGACAATTTTGAGAGGGGCCTGGAACCTAACTCCCTCATTTCCCATTGACTTACATTATAAACTGGGTTTCAATTTACAATGGTTTCAATTTACAACCATTCCTCCTGGAACCTAACCCCGGCGTAAACTGAGGGCTACCTGTACTCTGATTCAGGCTAGAAAGCCTGTCACCAGGAAAATCTACCATAAGATATAGCGGAAATATCTTTGTTGGTGTGAATCCAAGGGTTACTCATGGAGTAAGATTAGGATTCCCAGGATATTGTCCTTTCTCCAAGAAGGACTGGAGAAAGGATTGTCAGCTAGTTCCTTAAAAGGACAAATATCTGCTTTGTCTATCCTGTTACACAAGCGTCTGGCAGAGGTACCAGACGTTCAAGCGTTTGCTCAGGCTTTAGTCAGAATCAAGCCTGTCTATAAACCTGTGGCTCCGCCATGGAGTTTGAATCTAGTTCTTTCAGTTCTTCAAGGGGTTCCGTTTGAACCTTTACATTCCATAGATATTAAGTTGTTATCTTGGAAAGTTTTGTTTTTGATAGCTATCCCTTCTGCTCGAAGAGTTTCAGAATTATCTGCCTTACAGTGTGATTCACCTTACCTGGTGTTCCATGCAGATAAGGTAGTTTTGCGTACCAAGCCTGGTTTTCTTCCTAAAGTTGTTTCTAACAAGAATATTAACAAGGAAATAGTTGTTCCTTCTCTGTGTCCTAATCCATCCTCACAGAAGGAACGTCTATTACACAATCTTGATGTAGTTTGTGCTTTAAAGTTCTATTTACAAGCAACTAAGGATTTCAGACAAACATCTTCCTTGTTTGTTATCTATTCTGGCAAGAGGAGAGGTCAGAAAGCGACTGCTACCTCTCTTTCCTTTTGGCTGAAAAGCATCATGCGTTTGACCTATGAGACTACTGGCCAGCAGCCTCCTGAAAGAATTACTGCTCCTTCTACCAGAGCAGTGGCTTCCACATGGGCTTTCAAAAATGAGGCTTCTGTTGAACAGATTTGTAAGGCAGCGACTTGGTCTTCACTGCATACTTTTGCCAAATTTTACAAATTTGATACTTTTGCTTCTTCTGAGGCTATTTTTGGGAGAAAGGATTTACAAGCAGTGATGCCTTCCGTTTAAGGTACCTGTCTTGTTCCCTCCCTTCATCCATGTCCTAAAGCTTTGGTATTGGTATCCCACAAGTAAAGGATGAATCCGTGGACTGGATACACCTTGCAAGAGAAAACAGAATTTATGCTTACCTGATAAATTACTTTCTCTTGCGGTGTATCCCGTCCATGGCCCGCCCTGGCATTTAAGTCAGGTAAAAAATTTTTTGTTTAAAATACAGTCACCACTGCACCCTATGGTTTCTCCTTTTTCTTCCTAACCTTTGGTCGAATGACTGGGGGATGGAGCTAGAGGGGGAGCTATATGGACAGCTTTGCTGTGTGCTCTCTTTGCTACTTCCTGTAGGGAATGAGAATATCCCACAAGTAAAGGATGAATCCGTGGACTGGATACACCGCAAGAGAAAGTAATTTTCAGGTAAGCATAAATTCTGTTTTTTATCTCAGTTGCATTTTTAATAAAATACTCACATACATGTGTTTAGTTTATCAGTCTACTACTACTTTTCAAGCTTACCTAAAATTTATATATATTAGAAAAATAACATTTCATTGACTCACAGAATTTACTTTGTAGTGCAGTACTAAGTTTGATCATTTTCCTCTAAAAAAAACTGTGCAGTAGTTAAAGGGACAGTCTACTTGAAAATTGTTATTGTTTAAAAAGATAGATAATCCCTTTATTGCCCATTCCCCAGTTTTGAATAACCAACATATATAAATACACTTTTTACCTCTGTGATTACATTTTATCTAAGCCTTGGCAGACTGTCCCCTTATCTCAGTTCTTTTGACAGACTTGCATTTTAGTTGATCAGTGCGGACTGAAAAATAACTCCATGGGAGTTCGCACAATGTTATCTATATGACACACATGAATTAGCAGTGTCTAACTGTGGAAAACTGTCAAAATGCAAAGATAAAAGACATACTTAAAGGGCTTAGAAATTAGCATATGAGACTACCTAGGTTTAGCTTTCAACAAAAAGTACCAAGAGAACAAAGCAAATTGAATGATAAAAGTAAATTAAGTCGTTTAAAATTGCATGCCCTATCTGAATCATGAAAGTTTATTTTTAAATTTGACTTTCCCTTTAAATGTCAGGTGCTTGGTCATTGCAATTTGCAGTTTAGCAAACTAGAAACATCAGAAAAGAGCAAATATAATTGCCCACTTTTTATAACTGGGCAAGCATATTATATAAATATCTCCTAAGGATATTTATCAAAAGCATTTTACAGATCTAGGAGTTTAATTAATAATAGCATACAACTATGTTTATCTACAGAATTTTGATTAAAAAAGTGTTTTTTCTTTCTGTAAATATAAAAATGAAATCAATAATAAGATTTTGTATGTGACTCTAAAGCATTCTCGGATCTGCGTTTCCAATACTTCTATACACTCCTCTGCTTTGAACCTACAGTTCAACTCAGATCAAGTTAGAAAAACTGCAACAAAGAAAGTCATAACAATGAGAGAAAAATTACAATGTGCTATTCTTTAGCGATCACTAAGCAACTCAAATAAGTACAGTCTATTCTGTCTTAGTGTAGAATGTGTCATATTGTTTGCAATGTGTCCTTGCACTTGTCTCTTAGAAAGAAGTATTTTGAAAACCAAGCAAATCTACTTAAATATATGTTTTTTTCAGGCACTTACACTTAAAGTAGGAGCCAAATAATAAAACCCATACTGTACAGTAAGTATATGAAAAGTACAAGATGGTAACCAGTATTGTCCATGGAAATTGTACACTGCAACTATGGCATATTATAGGAATAAGAAAGTATTGTACTCATTTACAGTCATAGACAAATTCTAGCACTTTGCCCAAAAAACTCTTAAAGAATAGGAGATTTAGATGGAAGAAAATATAAAAAAAGGTTACATTTTTAAAAAAGTTTCACAATACTAAAATATATCACTACGTTTATATCAACGAGAACTACAATGCCCTCTTGCTTGTTTATAATTAAAAAAAAATATGGAAGGATTGAGAACGAGGAGATTAAAATGAAAGAACCCTTTTGATAAAAGGTATCTTTCTCACAAGTTCATGCATCCAGTGTCTCCATTAACTTGCTGCACATAAGTAGTATCTTTGACATTTTAATGTGGCCCCCAAGGGACTTTCACAGCATTAAATAAACATGGATGGAACGATCAATGAGACTATCCATCAAGCCAATAAAAAAACTGATAGTAGGGAATTCCTTTAATGTTAATTGGTTAAAAATATGATGTGTCACATATATACCAAAGTCATGGATGAGGGTGTAAATTTTAATGGCTTATATTCAGCCTTCCTTTCACTTGTCAATTTCAATAAATAATCTTAATGAATTAGGAAATACTGCTCCCTTCTTTTCCTGAAGGCTCAGAGAGAACAATTATGGGGCTTGTATTATGGTTGGGTAATTTTCTATTTGTTAGACAATAATGGGTTTTGAGTCAACACCTTATGGCAATCTGGTTTAAACAGGATAAAATTAGTTTGTATTCCTTATATTTTAAACTATACAAAGTATATTGAATTAATCATTACCACAATTTTATTGTACAATTTATTATGCACATATGTATTAGTACACCGGTGTCATATTTTCTATTTGTAACAGATCCTTGTATCCAGATACACTTTGTGCATATGATTTACAGAACAAAGACACCAATTACATTCACAAAATTCAATTGAAATTATTTTATGGGTAAATGTCTTTGTGCACATGAAGTGAGAGCAAATAAATCTATGAAACATCAGTCAATTAAAACAGACAGTTATCTATTGTGCACTCGGTTCTCACTTGTAAGTCAAAACATTAAAGGTACAGACATTGCATTCATCTTTCTTTTTTGCTTCATCCAAAATAGTACATTTAAAACTGTGTTTTGTTTTTTTAAAGGAATACTAGACCCAATTTATTTCTTTCATGATTCAGAAAGAGCATGCAATTTTAAGCAACTTTCTAATTTACTCCTATTATAAAAAAAAATTGTTCTCTTTGTATCTTTATTTTAAAAGCAGGAAGCTTAAGAGCTGGCCCATTTTTTGTTCAGCACCTGGGTAGTGCTTGCTGATTGGTGGCTACATTGCTTAAAATTGCATGCTCTATCTGAATCATGAAAAAAAAAATGGGTTTCATATCCTTTTAACCTTTTAAGTAAATGGAGGTTACCTTGTTCGGTAAAACAATTAGAGCAAGATTACAAGTGATGAGCTATTTAGCTCTTTGTGCGAGCATTAACATTGACACACACTAATTTCAAGAATTTGGATATTGTGACCTCCCTTATCGCTCGTGCACTAACATATATAGGTATAGATATATATTTTACATTAACGTTATCAGATATGTATAGAAATATTTATTTAAAAATAAAAACACTTTTGGAGTGTTCATGAACCAATCCTCCATGCTCAGCATTTTTAAGTTTCTTCATAATCTTAGGTTTGCTCATTTGGACCTCACCTCTTTAATTTAGGGCATTTGTTTTCAATTAGATTCAGTTCCAGATACTGAAATGACAATTGTAACATTTTGATTATGTCTTTTTGTTAGAGTTCTGTTTGATTTTTAATGTATACTTGAGGCCATTTTTGTTTAAAAGGCAAGTCTTAATCCTAGACAAGTCTTAATCCTAGACAAGTCTTAATCCTAGACAAGTCTTAATCCTAGACAAATCTTAATCCTAGACAAGTCTTAATCCTAGACAAATCTTAATCCTAGACAAGTCTTAATCCTAGACAAGGGGAACAAAGTTTTGTGCAAAAAAAGACATGGAATTTAGTGGAATTCATTATGTCATTGATCTCGACAAGAGCCATTTTACCACTAGTAACAAAACAGGCCCATATTTTATTAATGTTATCAAGTGTTTTTCCTTGTATGTACCCCCTTTCTGTCATTACACATGTCAAGGGTCTTTATGTCTAAAAAGTCCCATTTCTGTGTCATCTGGCCATAATACATGATGTCAACTGTAGTTTCAAAGTTGTTTGACAAAACTCAATTGAGCAGTTTGCTGAATGGGATTAAAAAGGGATTGTTTTATACAACTCTTCCAAAAAGCTTTTTGACTGTAGAGGTAACATCTCACTTTTGGCTTGAGATTTTAAAACCCCAACATTAGGTTGTACATTTTTTGAACTAAGATGCTTTTATTCTCTCTCCTCACTGTCTTCACCTTAACTAGGGACAATATGCTTGAGTCCTCTTCTTGCTACATGTATAACTATTCCAGACTTCTGAAACTTTTTGATTTTTTTTACAAGACCAGAGACTCATATTTTGCTTAATCCTTCTCTTTACTGCTCAGAGCAGCATTTAATAGTAAAGGTAAAACAACATAATACATTAGAAATAAAACAGAGAACAAACTGCCAGAAAAATGGTTACCAGTGAAATAACATTTTGAGTGGACAGTGACAAAAAAGACCAATCAGAGTCATTAAAGGGATACTAAACCCATTTTTTTTTCTTTTGTGATTCAGATAGAGCATGCAATTCTAAGCAACTTTCTAATTTACTCAAATTTTCTTCATTCTCTTGGTATTTTTATTTGAAAAGGAAGATTGTAAGTTTAGATGCCGGACCCTTTTTGGTAAACAACCTGGGTTATTCTTGCTGATTGGTGGATAAATTCACCCACCAATAAACAAGTGCTTTCCAGGGTTCTGAACCTAAAATTGGCTGGCTCCTTAGCTTAGATGCCTTCTTTTTCAAATAAAGATAGCAAGAGAATGAAGAAAAAATGATAATTTGAGTAAATTAGAAAGTTGCTTAAAATTACATGCTCTATCTGAATCACAAAAGAAAAAATTTGGGTTCAGTGTCCCTTTAACATACACAAAAAATGACCAGTAAGATCCAAACTGTGCTCTTTTTTTTTGCTGCTCAAGAAGATAAATATTGAAAATCTTTGCTCTGCAGTTTAATAAATATTTGATAGTCTTTTTTTATTTTTATATATATTTTTCCCTTATGTCTATTGTTTAAATTTTATTTTCATATTCTATTATCTTTTTATTTTAATTTCTTTATTATGTTTTCCTTTATAAGTTTTTATTTTTTCTCATTTTGTTTTTGTTTTTTCTTTTCCGTTTTATTAATTGTTTTATATTCCCTCTCTTCGATTCTATTTTCTTTGGTTAAAGGGACATAATACTCATATGCAAAATCACTAGAATCTGTTGCAGTAACTGTAAAAAGCTGACACGGAAATATCACCATCTCTATATATAAAAAAGGAAGATATTTTACCTCACAATTTCCTCAGCTTACCAGAGTAAGTTCTGCATAAAAAGTTATACTTTAGCTGCTGCCCAGCTGTAGGTAAAACAAATAAGAATGAAGAAATGAACAGCAGCCAATCAGCATCAACAGTGCTGAGGTCATGAACTCTTTTACTGTGATCTCGTGAGATTTCACTTAAAGGGACAGTCAACCCAAAAACCGTTTTAAGTTATACATATAAACGTTCCATCAATCATCATTTACCAATGTAGCCCAGTTTTGTAATATATTGTGTTTGCCAGTAAAATAACTTACTGTTCGCGCCGCAGACAATTCAAAATGTCCATTAAGCCCCTCCCCTTTTCGTCATCAGTGATCTGTGTAATTTTTCTATCCTCCTTGTAACCGGCTTTTGCGCATGCGCAATGCGCCTATTGTACTGAAGCCGGTTACGAGGAGGATACAGTTGTCAAGCGATTTTTATTGATTTATTTCTGAGAGCTGGAATTAGTAGTTTAAAGCATGGTTACCATTTAATTCCAGTACAAAAGAAAAAAAAATATTACAGCCCTTGTATATCTTCATATGTTCCTCCTCTGCTTTTCCCTTCATAAAAAGCACACATATTTACTTCAATTAGGCTACAAAGTGTACCGCGTAGCATTAGCCTCAGCTACTCAGTCAATACAACAGTTATTCCCATTTCCTAGTGCATTGCGGGAAAAAAAAAAACTTGCACTAGCTGAAGGTGCTGAACAATAAGAATGAGATGATACAGCTTTTATGTAATTGTGGATCTACTTATCCCCAGTACATTCCAGAAAGCAGCTAGATAATTTGCAATAATTATTTCTTGCTTTACTGGGAATTCTAGAGAAAAAAAAATCCACATTTGGCATGTAGGTGAACGGTGTATTTAAAAAAAAAAGTGGATTTTTTTCTCTAGAATTCCCAGTAAAGCAATTTGAATGTGACAAAGAAATTTGTGAAATAATTATTGCAAATTATCTTATGCTAAATGTGGTCTACATGATGCATGTATAATGTGTGTTCTATAAAAAAAATGCATTCAAATCTAGCTGCTTTCTGGAATGTACTGGGGATACGTAGATCCACAATTACATAAAAGCTGTATTATCTCGTTCTTATTGTTCAGCACCTTCAGCTAGTGCAAGTTTTTTTTCCGCAACTAGTAAATGGGAATAGCTGTGGTATTGACTGAGTAGCTGAGGCTAATGCTACGCTGTACACTTTGCAGCCTAATTAGAAGTAAATATGTGTGCTTTTTATGAAGTGAAAAGTAGAGGAGGAACATATGAAGGCATACAAGGGCTGTAATATATTTTTTTCTTTTGTAGTGGAATTAAATGGTAACCATGCTTCAAACTACTAATTCCAGCTCTCAGAAATAAATCAATAAAAATCGCTTGACAACTGTATCCTCCTCGTAACCAGCTTCAGTACAATAGGCGCATTGCGCATGCGCAAAAGCCGGTTACGAGGAGGATAGAAAAACTACACAGATCACAAGAACATAGTGATGTAACTGATGACGAAAAAGGGGAGGGACTTAACGGACATTTTGAAACAGCTGCGGCGCGAACAGTAAGTTATTTTACTGATAAACACAATATATTACAAAACTGGGCTACATTGGTAAATGATGATTGATGGAACATTTATATGTATAACTTAAAACGGTTTTTGGCTTTACTGTCCCTTTAACTCTCATGAGATTTCATAGTAAACTTCCTTAAACTGAATAGGAAAATAAGACGAGAGTGCACAAAGCTCGATCCTTTGCCTGTCCTGGGACAGACATACTGATTTGCTGCTTAGATGTCCTATACAATGGGATGTGGCTACTGAGGAATTTTTGAGGTAAAATATCTTTTACATAAAAATGTTCAGGTGCTATTTACTAGTCAGCTTTTTACAGCTATGTTGCATCACTTTCAAGTAATTCAACATTTGGGTATCATGGCCCTTTCATTTTAAAAAATTTCTGTCATCCTCAGTTTTTTCTACTGTAATTTACGTTTTTCTTTTACTGTGTCTCTTTATCGTCCATTTTGGATGCACGCGCTCCCTTCTCCTTCCCCTCTTTCCTGCCGTTACCTTCTTCTCACCTTACCTTTGAACTTGAGACCTCTATATCTATGACGACACCACTTTCAGCGTTGGTAGCCACTTTCTCTGTCTTCTTCCGACACTCAGCCCTGATGTACCTGACTTTGCTACTCCCAAACACAGTCTCCGGACATTGTTATTTAATTATTTGTTCTTTGCAACATTATTGTTATATAATTTGCGTTATATAATTACCCTTATTCTAACTTTCGTTTTTAGTTATTCTAGTAAATGTTTTATTTTTTCATTCGTTTTTTCCTTATGTAAACTATATACTTTTTTAGCCTAGTGGTAACTTTTTTGACTGGTAACCTTAAGGATAAAGGTTCAAATTCTTAAAGAACTATATATTTTTGGTTAACTCTTATTATAGGATATTATTATTTATAATTAATTTCTGTTTTATCCTATTTACATTTACTTTAATATGTCTCAAGAACATAATATAGTTTCCAAAAAAATCTGTTCAACAGATGATAAATTCTTCTATGGACAATTTAAAGGGACAGTCTAGTATAAATTAAACTTTCATTATTCACATAGGACTTTTAATTTAAATCAACTTTCCAATTTACTTTTATCATCAAATTTGCTTTTTTCTCTTGGTATTCTTAGTTTAAACTAAACATAGGTAGGTTCATATGCTAATTTCTAAGCCTTTGAGGGCTGCCTCTTATCACATGCTTTTGAAATCTCTTTTCAACACAAAGAGACAGAAAGTACACGTGGGCCATATAGATAACACTGTGTTCAGGCACAGGGGGTTATTTAAGATTTAGCACAAAACAATGCTAAATTTAAGACAATAGATAATAAACAGTCACAGTCATGTGATCAGGGGGCTGGGAGAAGGTTCCTAGATACAAGGTAATCACAGAGGTAAAAAACATAATTTATGCTTACCTGATAAATTTATTTCTCTTGTAGTGTATCCAGTCCACGGATCATCCATTACTTGTGGGATATTTTCCTTCCCAACAGGAAGTTGCAAAAGGATCACCCACAGCAGAGCTGCTATATAGCTCCTCCCCTCACTGCCATATCCAGTCATTCGACCGAAACAAGACGAGAAAGGAGAAACCATAGGGTGCAGTGGTGACTGTAGTTTAATTAAAATTTAGACCTGCCTTAAAAGGACAGGGCGGGCCGTGGACTGGATACACTACAAGAGAAATAAATTTATCAGGTAAGCATAAATTATGTTTTCTCTTGTTAAGTGTATCCAGTCCACGGATCATCCATTACTTGTGGGATACCAATACCAAAGCTAAAGTACACGGATGATGGGAGGGACAAGGCAGGAACTTAAACGGAAGGAACCACTGCCTGTAGAACCTTTCTCCCAAAAACAGCCTCCGAAGAAGCAAAAGTGTCAAATTTGGAAAATTTTGAAAAGGTGTGAAGCGAAGACCAAGTCGCAGCCTTGCAAATCTGTTCAACAGAGGCCTCATTTTTAAAGGCCCAGGTGGAAGCCACAGCTCTAGTGAGCTGTAATCCTTTCAGGGGGCTGCTGTCCAGCAGTCTCATAGGCTAAGTGTATTATGCTCCGAAGCCAAAAGGAGAGAGAGGTTGCCGAAGCTTTGTGACCTCTCCTCTGTCCAGAGTAAACGACAAACAGGGCAGATGTTTGACGAAAATCTTTAGTAGCCTGTAAGTAAAACTTCAAGGCACGGACTACGTCCAGATTATGCAAAAGACGTTCCTTCTTTGAAGAAGGATTAGGACACAATGATGGAACAACAATCTCTTGATTGATATTCCTGTTAGAAACCACCTTAGGTAAAAACCTAGGTTTGGTACGCAGAACTACCTTGTCTGAATGAAAAATAAAATAAGGAGAATCACAATGTAAGGCAGATAACTCAGAGACTCTTCGAGCCGAGGAAATAGCCATCAAAAACAGAACTTTCCAAGATAAAAGTTTAATATCAATGGAATGAAGGGGTTCAAACGGAACTCCCTGAAGAACTTTAAGAACCAAGTTTAAGCTCCACGGGGGAGCAACAGTTTTAAACACAGGCTTAATCCTAACCAAAGCCTGACAAAATGCCTGGACGTCTGGAACTTCTGCCAGACGCTTGTGCAAAAGAATAGACAGAGGAGAGATCTGTCCTTTTAAAGAACTAGCTGATAAGCCTTTGTCCAAACCCTCTTGGAGAAAGGACAATATCCTAGGAATCCTAACCTTACTCCATGAGTAACTCTTGGATTCACACCAATAAAGATATTTACACCATATCTTATGGTAGATTTTCCTGGTGACAGGCTTCCGAGCCTGTATCAATGACTGACTCAGAGAAGCCACACCTTGATAGAATCAAGCGTTCAATCTCCATGCAGTCAGTCTCAGAGAAATTAGATTTGGATGATTGAAAGGACCTTGTATTAGAAGGTCCTGCCTCAGAGGCAGAGTCCATGGTGGAAGAGATGACATGTCCACTAGGTCTGCATACCAGGTCCTGCGTGGCCACGCAGGCGCTATCAGAATCACCGATGCTCTCTCCTGTTTGATTTTGGCAATCAGTCGAGGGAGCAGAGGAAACGGTGGAAACACATAGGCCAGGTTGAAGAAACAAGGAGCTGCTAGAGCATCTATCAGCGTTGCTCTCGGGTCCCTGGACCTGGATCCGTAACAAGGAAGCTTGGCGTTCTGGCGAGACGCCATGAGATCCAGTTCTGGTTTGCCCCAACGATGGACCAGTTGAGCAAACACCTCCGTATGGAGTTCCCACTCCCTCGGATGAAAAGTCTGATGACTTAGAAAATCCGCCTCCCAGTTCTCTACGCCTGTGATGTGGATCGCTATCTTTGAGACTTCTAACATCGCTAGGGAACTCCTGGTTCCCCCTTGATGGTTGATGTAAGCCACAGTCGTAATGTTGTCCGACTGAAATCTGATGAACCTCAGTGTTGCTAACTGAGGCCAAGCTAGAAGAGCCTTGAATATTGCTCTTAACTCCAGAATATTTATTGGGAGGAGTTTCTCCTCCTGAGTCCATGATCCCTGAGCCTTCAGGGAGTTCCAGACTGCGCCCCAACCTAGAAGGCTGGCATCTGTTGTTATAATCGTCCAATCTGGCCTGCGAAAGGTCATACCCTTGGACAGATGGACCAGAGAAAGTCACCAGAGAAGAGAATCTCTGGTCTCTTGATCCAGATTTAGTAGAGGGGACAAATCTGAGTAATCCCCATTCCACTGACTTAGCATGCATAATTGCAGCGGTCTGAGATGCAGGCGCGCAAATGGCACTATGTCCATTGCCGCTACCATTAAGCCGATTACTTCCATGCACTGAGCCACTGACGGGCGTGGAATGGAATGAAGGACACGGCAAGCATTTAGAAGTTTTGATAACCTGGACTCCGTCAGGTAAATTTTCATCTCTACAGAATCTATAAGAGTCCCTAGAAAGGAGACTCTTCTGAGTGGTGATAGAGAACTCTTTTCCATGTTCACTTTCCACCCATGCAACCTCAGAAATGCCAGAACTATCTCTGTATGAGACTTGGCAATTTGAAAGCTTGACGCCTGTATCAGGATGTCGTCTAGATACGGAGCCACCGCTATGCCTCGCGGTCTTAGAACCACCAGAAGTGAGCCCAGAACCTTTGTAAAAATTCTCGGGGCAGTGGCCAACCCGAAGGGAAGAGCTACAAATTGGTAATGCCTGTCTAGAATGGCAAACCTTAGGAACCGATGATGATCTATGTGAATCGTTATGTGAAGGTAGGCATCCTTTAAGTCCACTGTGGTCATGTACTGACCCTCTTGGATCATGGGTAGGATGGTCCGAATAGTTTCCATTTTGAATGATGGAACTCTGAGGAATTTGTTTAAGATCATTAGATCCAAGATTGGTCTGAAGGTTCCCTCTTTCTTGGGAACCACAAACAGATTTGAATAAAATCCCTGTCCTTGTTCCGTCCGCGGAACTGGATGGATCACTCCCATTACTAGAAGGTCTTGCACACAGCTTAGGAATGCCTCTTTCTTTATCTGGTTTGCTGATACCCTTGAAAGATGAAATCTCCCTTGTGGAGGAGAAGCTTTGAAGTCCAGAAGATATCCCTGAGATATGATCTCCAACGCCCAGGGATCCTGAACATCTCTTGCCCACGCCTGGGCGAAGAGAGAAAGTCTGCCCCCCACTAGATCCGTTTCCGGATAGGGGGCCATTCCTTCATGCTGTCTTGGGGGCAGCAGCAGGCTTTCTGGCCCGCTTGCCCTTGTTCCAGGACTGGTTAGGTTTCCAGGCCTGTCTGGAATGAGCAACAGTTCCCTCTTGTTTTGAAGCGGAGGAAGTTGATGCTGCTCCTGCCTTGAAATTTCGAAAGGCACGAAAATTAGACTGTTTGGCCTTTGATTTGGCCCTGTCCTGAGGAAGGGTATGACCCTTGCCTCCAGTAATGTCAGCAATAATTTCCTTCAAGCCAGGCCCGAATAAGGTCTGCCCCTTGAAAGGAATGTTGAGTAATTTAGACTTTGAAGTCACGTCAGCTGACCAGGATTTAAGCCATAGCGCCCTACGTACCTGGATGGCGAATCCGGAATTCTTAGCTGTTAGTTTAGTCAAATGAACAATGGCCTCAGAAACAAATGAGTTAGCTAGCTTAAGCGTTCTAAGCTTGTCAATAATTTCATTCAATGGAGCTGTCTGGATGGCCTCTTCCAGGGCCTCAAACCAGAATGCCGCCGCAGCAGTGACAGACGCAATGCATGCAAGGGCCTGTAAAATAAAACCTTGTTGAATAAACATTTTCTTAAGGTAACCCTCCAATTTTTTATCCATTGGATCTGAAAAAGCACAACTGTCCTCAACCGGGATAGTGGTATGCTTTGCTAAAGTAGAAACTGCTCCCTCCACCTTAGGGACCGTCTGCCATAAGTCCCGTGTAGTGGCGTCTATTGGAAACATTTTTCTAAATATAGGAGGTGGGGAAAAGGGCACACCGGGTCTATCCCACTCCTTGCTAATAATTTCTGTAAGCCTTTTAGGTATAGGAAAAACGTCAGTACACACCGGCACCGCATAGTATCTATATAGCCTACACAATTTCTCTGGAATTGCAACTGTGTTACAGTCATTCAGAGCAGCTAATACCTCCCCAAGCAATACACGGAGGTTCTCAAGCTTAAATTTAAAATTAGAAATCTCTGAATCAGGTTTCCCCGAGTCAGAGATGTCACCCACAGACTGAAGCGCTCCGTCCTCATGTTCTGCATACTGTGACGCAGTATCAGACATGGCTCTAACACCATTTGCGCGCTCTGTATCTCTCCTAACCCCAGAGCTATCGCGCTTGCCTCTTAATTCAGGCAATCTAGATAATACCTCTGACAGGGTATTATTCATGATTGCAGCCATGTCCTGCAAGGTAATCGCTATGGGCGTCCCTGATGTAATCGGCGCCATATTAGCGTGCGTCCCCTGAGCGGGAGGCGAAGGGTCTGACACGTGGGGAGAGTTAGTCGGCATAACTTCCCCCTCGACAGAACCCTCTGGTGATAATTCTTTTATAGATAAAGACTGATCTTTACTGTTTAAGGTGAAATCAATACATTTAGTACACATTCTCCTATGGGGCTCCACCATGGCTTTCAAACATAATGAACAAGTAGGTTCCTCTGTGTCAGACATGTTTAAACAGACTAGCAATGAGACTAGCAAGCTTGGAAAACACTTTAAAACAAGTTTACAAGCAATATAAAAAACTTTACTGCGCCTTTAAGAAACACAAATTTTCCCAAATTTTGAAATAACAGTGAAAAAAAAGCAGTTACACAAAATTTTTACAGTGTATGTAATAAGTTAGCAGAGCATTGCACCCACTTGCAAATGGATGATTAACCCCTTAATACCAAAAACGGAATAACAAATGACAAAAACGTTTTTTAAACAGTCACAACTGCCACAGCTCTACTGTGGCTTTTTACCTCCCTCAATACAACTTTTGAAGCCTTTTGAGCCTTTTAAGCCCTTCAGAGAAGTCCTGGATCATGCAGGAAGAAGCTGGATGTCTGTGTCTGTAATTTTTGCTGTGCAAAAAACACCAAAATAGGCCCCTCCCACTCATATTACAACAGTGGGAAGCCTCAGGGAACTGTTTCTAGGCAAAATTCAAGCCAGCCATGTGGAAAAAACTAGGCCCCAATAAGTTTTATCACCAAACATATGTAAAAAAACATTAAACATGCCAGCAAACGTTTTAAAATACACTTTTATAAGAGTATGTATCTCTATTAATAAGCCTGATACCAGTCGCTATCACTGCATTTAAGGCTTTACTTACATTACTTTGGTATCAGCAGCATTTTCTAGCAAATTCCATCCCTAGAAAAATATTTTAACTGCACATACCTTATTACAGGAAAACCTGCATGCTATTCCCCCTCTGAAGTTACCTCACTCCTCAGAATATGTGAGAACAGCAAAGGATCTTAGTTACTTCTGCTAAGATCATAGAAAACGCAGGCAGATTCTTCTTCTAAATACTGCCTGAGATAAACAGTACACTCCGGTACCATTTAAAAATAACAAACTTTTGATTGAAGAAATAAACTAAGTATAAAACACCACAGTCCTCTTACGACCTCCATCTTAGTTGAGAGTTGCAAGAGAATGACTGGATATGGCAGTGAGGGGAGGAGCTATATAGCAGCTCTGCTGTGGGTGATCTTCTTGCAACTTCCTGTTGGGAAGGAGAATATCCCACAAGTAATGGATGATCCGTGGACTGGATACACTTAACAAGAGAAAGTATATTAATATAACTGTGTTGGTTATGCAAAACTGGGGAATGGGTAATAAAGGGATTATCTATCTTTTAAAACAATAACAATTATATGGTAGACTGTCCCTTTAAGGAGACAAATGTCTTCTGATATGCAATCCTTAAATAAAATTCAACCTATGCCAAAAAGGCTACACATAAAAGGAAACATATTTCTCATAAACTTGAACATAAAATTTCTGCCAAGAATGTTGTTAAAGGGGCATTATGTCTGCATAGATCAGACAACAAAAAGAAATGTATTTAATCTACACCTAAAAATATTTCAAATTCTTCTTCTGATTCGGAAGATAATTTTATTTTTAAATCTTAAGCTAATAAGCCCTACGTAGACTTTGATTCTACATCTGAGTAATCAGACTCCTTTTTTGATAATGATTCTAACTCTTGGCAGTCTATATTTACTCCAGAATTTTCACATGATTCTTACTCTGATTCCTCACCCAAAAATAAGAAATCTAAAATACTTTGTTATAAACATAAACATGTTTTAGTTAATAATCTAGGTAATCCCTATTTTAAACTGGAGGATTTACAACATCCACGTTCTACGTAATGACGTCTTCCAAAAGAGTCGCCAAATTTCTAGACTTTTATATTAGAAAACCCTTAGATAAACAATCTAGAAACAGTTTAAGTTCAGAATGTCCTCGTCCTGAACTCCCTCACAAATCTTCCGTTATCCCTGATATTGATGCAAATCTTCTCATATGTATTAGATCTCCTAAATTCAATATTCACTATGGTCCTAACAGATTCCTTTAATCCTGTCAGGATAAACTTTTAGATTCCCTTGGTCTCCAAATTTTTTGAATTAGCTGAAGAAGCTATTACTCTTAAATCCCTAGTAGACCCTCTGGTTCTTAGAGAATGAATACAAATAACCATTTATTTAATTGGTAATGCCAATTCTGCCTTGGCCACTCAAAGACACAGATTAATTTTAAGAAAATTAGATCCTAATCTAGCAGACTTTGCTCCCACTAAAAATGGGACCTAAGGCCGAAGGCCTATTATTTAGTGAATTAGGTTTAAAGGAATTGGGTAATTTATGTAACTACCTTTAATTCTCTTAATAAGGTTAAGACTTCAACTAAGAGAATTTTTATCCTCAAAAGCGGGTTTTCGATAAGACTGGGAAAGGTAGGGGTGTCTTTCCCGGCCTCATGCCTACCATCAGCAGGTCCCACTTTAATAACAGACCACAATTATTAAACCCTTCACTCACTACCTTCTATCCAACAAGGACAAGACAATGTCAATACAGACCTTACAGATCAAGACCTCGCTGAAGACCTTTCTCAGGTAATATTATTCAACCCACTTTTCACTCTTTTTTCCCCAACAAAAGATAGGTGGCAGACTTTCTCTTTTCTTAGAAAATTGGAACCTTATCAAATCAGACCCATGGATTCTTCAGACTATTTCAGGTCTTCTCATATCTTTCACAGACACCCCTCTCCAATTTCAAATCCCTACTCCTATTCATTTTTCAAAATCAGACCTTCATCTCCTAAACACAGAACTTCAAAATCTTTTAAACAAGTCTTAAAGAACCAGCCAATCCTTCCTCAAACAATTTTCCCAGCAATATGTTTCTAGTAAATAAAGAAAAACAGTCTTTTTTGTCCAGTTATAAATTTAAGAAACCTGAATTTTTTCGTCACTTACAATTATTTCACATTAGAAGGCATCCATCTTTTGAGAGATTGTCCAAGAGACAAGATTGGCTGGTTCTCACTGAGTCTTATCTCACCATTCCCATTTTACATTCAGGAAATTCCTTTGTTTTCTTTGGCAAAAATCTTTATGGCAATTTTTTTTGTTTACCCTTTGGCTTATCATCTGGGTATTTACAAAAGTTTTAAAATCAGTAGTTACTTAGATTAAGAGGAATTTGTCTTATTATCTATCTAGACAACATATTAATTATGCATCAGAACCCTCAAACTATAGCCAATCATCTTTCTACTGCTACACTTCTTCTAGAGAATCTGTTTTCTTATAAACAAAGAGAAACCCATCCTGTCTCCAACTCAAAATGTTACTTTTCTCAGTTTCTCTAAAGACACAATTTCTTCCACTCTCATCCTTCCGAAAGACAAAATAAAAAATATAAAAAAGGACATTTCTTAGCTTTTAAAACTAAATTGTTTTCCTATCAGGAATTTGGCTCAGATTGTTAGGCTTCTTTTGTCCTTGATTTAGGCCATATTTCCTGCCCCTCTTCATTATTGTGCTCTTTAACGTCTCAAAATTTCCAGTTTAAACAAGGGTTTCAGTTACTCTCACAAAATATCTCTATCTTCAGAAGCGAAGGAGGAACCCCTCTGGCGGTTATCCAACATAGATGCTTGGAATGGCAAAGCGATATTTGGAAATTCACCAGATCTGATTATAGAATCAGATGCCAGCAGGACTGGTTGGGGAGCCTGTTGTGGAAATTCTATAACCAGAGGGAAATAGTCTCCTTCAGAACAATATTTCCACATCAATTGTATAGAACTTATAGCAGGATATTTTGCTATAAAAAGCTTTACAAAAAATTCTTCCCCTATTACGATTCTTTTAAAAATAGACAATATTTCTGCAGTCTGTTACGTAAATCGTTTAGGAGGTACCAAGTCAAAACAACCTTCAGACTTAACTTCTTCCATTATTCACGATTGTCTCAATCACAATATTTCTATCCTCGCAGAATACATTCCGGGTTTATCAAATACCGTGGCAGATTGGTGTTTTCGTTATCTCAGAGATTCAAGCGATTGGAAACTCCTCAGGAAGATTTTTCTACAAATTCAATCCTTAAGAGGTCTGTTTCTAATAGACCTGTTTGCCTCTCGCTTGAAATTCCAGATAAAACCCTTCTTAAGCTGGCGTCCGGATCCATAAGCCTTAGCTATAGATGCTTTTCTCCAATCTTGGCCCATTCTCTGAGCTTATGTTTTTTCTCCTTTTTCTATGATATCCAAGACCCTAACTTATGTTCACAAAAATCTCAACTCTCTCCTTCTGATAACTCCACTTTGGCCATCCCAACCATGGTACACTTCACTTCTAGAGAAGTCTTATATGCCTCCTCTTCTCCTCCCTCCTTATCCTCTTCTTCTCTCAGATCATCTAGGGAACCCTCATCCTCTGATTAGACTAGTTGCTTGGACAATTTCTGGGGATCTTGGTCTTGTAAATGCCTTTCTTCAAGAACTAGTTGTCTCCTTAGAGATTCATAGGCCCCAGGAACCCGGAAATGTTATTTTTCTGCATGGTCCAGATGGGATGGCTGGTGCTCTCAGAGGAATTTGGATCCCTTTTCAGCACCTTTAATTCAAATTTTAAATTATTTATCTTTCCTCTTAGATCAAGGTTTAGCTTATTGATCTATTAACATAGCAAGATCAGCTATTTCTGCAGGTCATCTTCCAATTTCTGATATCCCTATTGGACACCATTTTCAAATTCATAGACTTCTTAAAGCTATCCATCTTAATAGACCTCCTACTCCCAAACATCTTCAATTCTGGTATGTAGATCTATTTTTTCACTTATTAATTATTGGCCTTCTAATGAATCACTTTCTCTAAAACAACTTTCTTTTAAACTTTCTTCTTTGTCTTCTCTCTTGTAAAAAGAGTATCTGACATCAAAGCTATTGATTTCAATTAAAAAATTTTCTCTCTTCAAGGTATCATTTTTATTATTATTCGTAGAACCAAAACTAATACTTCTACTATCTTTTATCCTTACTTTTATGATCATCCCAAATTATGTGTGGTTCTTTGTTTTAAAGAATATGAATTAAGAACCTCTCATTTGTGGTCTTCTTCTAATCAACTTCTATTATCTTTCATTCTACCTCATAAACCTGTTTCTTCCATCACTTATATCACTATATGTATTTCATGAATATTTTTATTTATATAATTGATATATGTTTTAATATCTCTTTATCTTTTTCAGCTCCAAACCCTTCCTCTACAGGAGTCTTATTCGTCATTTCAAGCAAATATTGAAGGACCTCCAAACTACAATCAAAATTCCTTTCTAGTTAAAATCTCCAAGTTTTGGATATCCAAGTTCTCAGTTTTCTTCAAATTCCTGTTTCAAAATCTTATCAACTTCTCCATTCAACATTGGTTTCTTTGTCTTACCTACTTGTTCCTTTGCTTCATGAACTTTATTTTTATTTTTTGCATTAATTCAGAAAGAGGACAGTTTGGATCTTACTGGTCATTATTTGGATATGTTAATGACTCTGATTGGTCTTTTTTGTCACTGTCCACTCAAAATGTTATTTCATTGGTCTCCAGTTTTCTGGCAGCTTGTTCTCTGTTTATTTCTAATATATTATGTTGTTTTACCTTAACTTTTAAATGCTGTCCTGAGCAGTAAAGAGAAGGAATAAGCAAAATATTTGTCTGTGTGACTTTAATAAAATCTAGATTATATCTACCCTAAAGTTAGGATAATCGGAATCATTACACTATCTGTGCTTACTGATATGCTTGTATTTTGTTATAACTGTTACCTGATTTATGTAGGTCAACATTTATTTGTCTCTGTTCAAATGAAAGCTCAATGGTTTTACCCATAGTGAAAGGGATTTTTCATGCATTTCAAACTCATATTTATGACTCAGGAAAAAAATTAAAAGAAAAAAGGCATTAATACAGTTCTTAGAGATTTACACAATCTAAAAAGCATAGCATTTTATAACAGATTCCAATCTGTATGAATTAATTTCAAAATTCTAGGTGCCAATAGAAAAAAAAATCAACTGTTTAATGCTTGATACATTACTGAGTTAACATAAAAGTATAAGGCACCCCCATTGTTTGACCCCCTTTCTTAAAGAGTGTCAATACATGACTGTATGTTTTGGCTTGGGAAATGCAATCTGCAGTCTTTATTTAAGACTTTGGGTTTCTGAAAATAAGGATCATTCAAGTGAAAAAGAATAAAATCCTCTATTTCATTAAAGAGACAATAAATTCAGCATTAAATTTCCACTGTGAGCTAGCTGGTGATTGATGGCTGCACATATATGCCTATTGTCATTGGCTCATCCCGTGTTTTCAATTAGCTCCTAGTATTGAATTGTTTCTCCTTCAACAAAGGATACAAAGAGAATAAAGCAAATTTCAAAATAGACGTAACTTGTAAAGTTGTTTAAAATTGTATCGTCTAATTGAATCATGAAAGAAAAAAAATGGGTTTCATGTCCCTTTAAAGCATTTTAGTTTTAAAAGTCTTGTCTTTAACTATGTGTTTAACTCTAGCAAGATTATGAAGTACACTCTCAAAGTTATAGTCCCAGAATGTCCACGTGTCATGGCAGGTGAGGATGATATATCTTATTGGATCATATGTATGTATGTCTGCTTCTGACTGGCTCACCAATTGTATCCTTTGTTAGAATTGCAGAATAATGAACTAGATGCATAACTTTGTAATTACACGCATATTCTGCAGCCTTGCAATAAATTAGTGTAACAGGTGAGTTTATGTTTAATGCATTAACACCTTGTTTGCCGACTCCGCACACCACTTGCTTTATTTTGTTACTAGAGCAGACATGGTTAGCTACTATTGTGTTAGCAAAATATTAATTGTTCTGCAGTTCTTTATCAGATCAACTCTCTCTGAGATCATTACGGGATAAATTTGTTGGAAGTTTGGGGTTGGAAAAATTGCATTTCTAAATTTCAGAACTGAAAAATCCCAATGTTCAGAAAAAAGACAAAATGATAAATACATTTACAAACTCTTTACAGGAGGTAAGCACATAGTAAAAAAAAAAGGAATTTATTTAAACATAAAATACCTTAAAGGTATATGAAACCCAAATTTTTTCTTTCATGATTAAGATAGAGCATGTGATTAAGCAACTTTCTTATTTACTCCTATTATCTTTGTTCTCTTGGTATCTTAATTTGAAAAAGTAGGAATGTAAGCTTAGGAGCCAGCCCATTTTTGGTTCAGCACCCTGGGTAGCGCTTGCCAATTAGTGGCTACCCACTTGATAATAGGAGTAAATTAGAAAGTTGTACTATCTATAAAGATATTTGCTTTCCAACTTAAAGGGATAGTATAGTCAAAATAAACTTTCATGATTCAAATAGAGCATGCAATTTTAAGCAACTTTTTAATTTACTCCTATTATTAATTTTTCTTCGTTCTCTTGATATCTTTATTTTAAAAACCTGGAAAGTAAGCTTAAGAGCCACACCATTTTTGGTTTAGCACCTGGGCAGTGCTTGCTGATTGGATGGCTACATTTAGACACCAATCAGCAAGCACTACCAAGGTTCTGAACCAAAAATGGGCTGGCCACTAAGCTTACATTTAAGCTTTTTTTAAATATATGTACCAAGAGAATAAAAAAAAAATTGATAATAGGATTAAATTAGAAAGTTGCTTCAAATTGCATTTTATATTCGAATCATGAAAGTTTATTTTGACTATACTATCCCTTTAAGTTGGAAAGCAAATATCTTTATAGTACAATAAGTATTACAATTTCAAACTAGTTGACAGTGTGGTAAATTACAAAGACAATGTCTCCCATGATTTAGAATTTTATAGCAGTAGAACTAATTTTCATCCCAGCTTTCATTACCACTAATTTGGGTCCCCTATTTATATTGTTCAACAAAGCAATGTAATGTGCACACATATGTACTGAACTGAGTAAAGTTATCATTAGTGTAGCTATTACTCAAACTGGCTTTAGCAGAACACAGCAAATTATTCCAAGCACCTGTGCACAGAACAGCCTGTTTTTATCACTCAAAAAAATAGAACAAATGTATGTTACTGCTGCAATAAAATTTTGATTCATAAACAGTCTAGGTAATATTATCAATTTCTTTATTTGCCACAGGCTAAACTGGTACAAAGAGTAGGGATGGGCAAATGTTTCTAAACATTCAAAATGTAGAACAAATTTTGTATACGTTCGTTTGAATCGATTTTCAAATGTTTACATAGCATTCTAACATTCGATTTTTGAATGTTCGTTTTCAAATTTTCAGATTACTTTAGAAAATATTTGTTCTAATAATAGAATGGCTGGCTTTGTATTATATTCAATATTCGAATTCGATATCTATATTTCACATTCAATTTTGAAATGTAATATTTGTATTGGATTAAATATATCACATTCGATTTTGAAATGTAATATTCAAATTCAATTCCAATATATCAAATTTGATTTTGTTATGTAATATTCAAATTCGATTTTTATTTTGAAATAGTATTTCTAAGCTACAATTTTCTTTTGTAATGTAATATTCAAATTTGAATTAGTTTTTATTATTCATTTATCTTATAAATATTAGAATTATTTAATATTCAAATTAAATAATATTCAAATCAATTTATTCCCTCCCATATGTAAATGTTGTAGTTAAAATTTCATTTGAAATATATATAGTATATATATATATATATATATGGTATAGTTTTGGAGAAAAGGGTCGTACTGGTTTGGTGGTCGTGTTGGAATATTTTGTTACTGATTTTTTTTCTATATACTACTATTATCTATCTATTTGCTCCTGTGGCATCTTTTATGTTTTATTTTTGTGTGGACACAACTGTGGAGGGTGGACTGCACACCATTAGAAGACACAATTTTTATTTTCATCTTCAATCAATTTCATATATTTTTGGAGAGGTAATATGCAGTCTATTATTTTTTATAGGCAAAAATTCAGGTGATGATAGTGATAGGTGTCTACCTGCTTTTACTTCAAGCATTTACTTGTTTTTTTTTCTTATAATTTAATTTGAAAAATTATTCATCTTTATATTCATTGTAATTTTTTAAGTATATTCTACATTAGTGTTTCTTAACCAGAAGTGGCCCTAACAGGCCATATTTTCATGATGTCTTAACTAGAGCACTGGTAAAATAATCAGTACCTATGGTGAGAGCCAGGTTAGTTACCATGGTTACTGATTATTTTACCTGTGCTCCAGTTAAGACGTTCTGAAAATATAGTGCCTACTAGCCTAGGTTTACTTGAGGACTGTGGTTTAGAAGTACTGATGTTTATCATAGGAAGGTTGTACATGTAATGTAGTGTGGGTTGTGTTTTACTGTGCTAGTCCTGCCTTGTATCTGGGTACTATTAAATGGGCATTGGCAGCCAGTGATGGTGACTGACTAGGGTCTAATTTATATTTGTAGACTAGATTTTCTTTTAGATTTGTGAAGTATGATATGTTAAAAACATACATTTTTATACAGTTTGAATATTCGATTTCAATTGAATGTTTTTGAATGTTATATTTTTTCAGAGTCAAAAGTAACATTCAAAATCGAATATACACATTCAAAATCGAATATACACATTCAAAATCGAAAGTGACATTCGAAAACTGTAAATGTCATTCAAAAATAGCATTCAAAAATAGAATTTTTAAGAATATTCGTAATATTCGTAATTCATATTTGTAATTGGAATTTAGGTAATACGATTTGTTCTAACATTCAAATTAGAACATTTACACATTCGCCCATTCCTAACAAAGAGGTATATTATATTATGGGACCCAGAATATAAAACATGAATTGTTGTCAGGGTGCCAGGAATCAGACTGAGATGAGAAGTGCAAAAATAATCACACCTTTATAAATAATAGAAAATAATAAAAAGTCCACAAGTCAAACAACAAGCCAGGGGTCAAAGCCAGAGCTTGTAGTCAGATGAGCTGAGTCAGGAGCCAAAGCAAATAGTCAGACGAGCTGAGTCAGGAGCAAAAGCGAATAGTCAGACGAGCTGGAATCAGGAACAAGGAGAACAGCAGAGTCAGGAACAAGCCAGGGATCAGGAACCAGGAGGGACGTCAGACAGCCAGGTAATACACAGGAACTGGAGCTCACAAACAGGACTGAGACAACACAAGGGCAAATCATACTGAATTGAGGCGCTTTAAATAATAAGTGATGACATCACAATTCTGAGACTGCATCCTGTCTCACACGGATGATGTACACCAGTCTGGCCATATAAGGGCGTGCAGGAAATGAGCAGCATCACACACTCTGCACCAGACTCAGCAAGAGAGGTGAGTAAAATGGATGCCAGCAGAACATGGCAAACAAAGCAGGGAAAAAACCCTGACAGTACCCTCCCCTCAACGACCCCTCCCCCATGGGAGGACAAAAGGCTTATTGGGGAAATTAGCATGGAAGGCACAGAGGAGGGCGGGAGCATGAAAATCAGAGGGAACCCATGAATGCTCCTCTGGACCCTAGCCCCTCCTGTGAACCAAATACTGTACACAGATCCTGGACATATGAGAGTCAATAATGCTGCTGACCTCATATTCTTCATGGTTGTCAACAGAGAAATGATGGGAACGAGGCAACACAGTGGTAAACCAATTACAAACCAATGGTTTCAAGAGGGAGACATAAAAAACATTGGAGATGTGCATTGCAGAAGGAAGGTCAAGAGCGTAGGCCACAGGATTGACCAGTCGGAGTATTCAAAAAGGACCAACATAATGGGGAGCCAGTTTATTGGAAGGCACATGAAGGTTCAAGTTGTGGGAGGACAGCCAAACCCTCTCACCAAGCTGGTAGGAACGCGCGGGCAGACGACTACGATAAGCCTGGAACTTTTGGTGCTGCATAGAACAATGAAGACAATCCTGAATCTGCACCCACGTGGAACGAAGTTGCTGGAGATGTTCCTCCAAAGCCAGAATACCTTGAGACATGAATAAATCGGGCAACAAGAATGGTTGAAACCCATAATTCGCCATGAATGGGGGTAACTGGGAGGAAGCATTAATAGCACTATTACGAGCAAACTCTGCCCAAGGTAACAGTTCAGACCAATTATTGTGGTGATCTGAGACATAGCAATGGATGAACTGTTCCAGAGCTTGATTAGACCGTCCACAGCCCCATTTGATTGAGGGTGATATGCCGAGGAGAATGAAAGCTGGATCCCCATTTGAGCACAAAAGGAACACCAAAATCTGGAGAAAAACTGGCTACCTCAGTCCGACACTATCTCCTTGGGTAACCCATGTAAACGGAAGACCTCCTGGGCAAAAATTGAAGCAAGCTCCTGAGCGGTAGGCAACTTCTTCAAGGGAATGCAATGTGACATTTTAGAAAAACAGTCAACCACCATAAGGATAACAGTATTGCCACTGGAAACAGGGACCTCGATAATGAAGTCCATGGAAAGATGTGTCCAAGGACGCTCACCATTATCAATAGGTTGAAGAAGACCCACAGGAAGACGTCAAGGAGCCTTATTCTGTGCACAAACTGAGCAGAAGGCAACATAAGCAGCAACATCAGAATGAAGACCTGGCCACCAGAATTGTTGAGTGACAGACCAAATCATTTGGTTCTTGCCCGGGTGACCTGCAGCTTTAGGATAGTGGTAAGTGTGCAAAAGTTTAGTTAGAAGATTCTCAGGAACAAAGCACTTACAACTAGGTTTCTCAGGAGGTGCATTGGTTTGTGCAGCCAGGATCTCCTCCCCCAAGGGAGAAGTCAAATTAGTACGTTTGGTAGCCAAAATATGGTCAGGAGGTATAACTAGAGTAGGTACAGACTCCTCCTTGGACAGAGGCGAAAATTGTCGAGAGAGGGCATCAACCCTTACAATCTTACTACCAGGCAGGTAGGAGACCACATAATTAAACCGAGGCAAAAATAGCGCCCATCTGGCCTGTCGGGGCGACAAACATTTTGCTTCGGATAGATAAGTTAAATTCTTATGGTCAGTAAGAATGAGCACTGGTACGCTAGTACCCTTTAGAAGATGCCTCCATTCCCTGTCACCAATTTCATAATTGCACTCCGCTGGAGACAATTTCTTAGAGAAGAAACCACATGGATGCAAGAAACCGTCAGGCATAGGATGTTGAGACAAGAGGGCACCTACTCCAGTCTCAGACACATGGACCTCAAGAATAAAAGGTAGGACAGGGTTAGGATGAGCCAGAACTAGAATGGCAGCAAAGGCAGTCTTAAGGCTATCAAAGGCCTTAATGGCAGTAGGTGACCAATGGAGTGGATCATTCTCTTTACGGGTCATGTCTGTGGTAGGTTTGACCAAGGAAGAAAAGTTTTAATAAACTTTCTATAGTAATTGGCGAAGCTCAAAAAACATTGAATAGACCGAAGACCAACTAGACGAGCCACTGCAGAACTGCAGACAACTTGTCAGGGTCCATGAAGAACCCTGCAACAGAGATAACATAACCTAGGAAGGCTACTTGAGTCTGATGGAACTCACATTTCTCGAGTTTACAAAACAGGCCGTTCTCATGTAGTGTCTGAAGAACCCGTGTAACATCAGAATTATGAGCCTCAAGTGTGGGTGAGTGTATGAGGATGTTGTCTAAGTACACCACAACACACTGTTGCAACATATCTCATAGGATATCATTAATAAATTCCTAGAAAACAGCAAGAGCGTTACATAGGTCAAAGGGCATTACAAGATATTCATAATGCCTGCTCCTGGTGTTAAAAGCTGATTTCCATCTGTGGCCCTCCTTGATCCTAACGAGATTGTACGCTCCTCTCAAATCAAGTTTAGAAAAGACCGTAGCTCCTTTGAGGCGGTCAAAGAGTTCCGTAATGAGAGGAATAGGGTAAGAATTCTTAATGGTAAGATGATTAAGACCCCTATAATCGATGCATGGTCTTAACTCGCCATCCTTTTACTTTACAAAGAAGAAGCCAGCCCCTGCAGAAAAGCAGGATTTGCGGATGATCCCCCGTGACAGAGCATCGGCAACATACTCCTCCATAGCACAATTCTCTGCAACAGACAGAGGATAAACCCGGCCCCGAGGAGGAATGACTCCGGGTTGCAGGTCTATGGCACAATCGTAAGACCAGTGAGGAGGCAACGTATTGGCATGCACCTTGTCAAAAACGTCTAGGAATTCTCGGTACTCCTCTGGCAATTGAGATACCAAAGAAGTGCACAAGACTTTAACTGGTTTCCAAAGACAAGTGGAAATACATTGCGGAGACCTTGACAAAATTTCAGACCTGCGCCAGTCGAGACTGGGATTGTGCTTCTGGAGCCAGGGATAACCCAGAACAACTGGAAAATGCAGAGAGTTTATCACCCGGAACTGGAGGGTTTCAAAATGGAGAACCCCAACAGCCATGGATAACAGAGCTGTTTTGTGAGTAACGAGTGTGGGCTGAAGGGGCCTGCCATCAATGGCCTCAATAGCAAGCGGAACGGACCGAGGCAAAACAGGAATGGAGTGCTTTGATACAAAAGCACTGTCAATGAAATAGCCCGCAGCACCGGAGTCAACAAGAGCCTGAGTAACTATGGAGGAGTCCACTCAGGAAAGGACAACTGTGACCAAAGGTTTCTCCTTTAGTGGTTCCGAGGACGAGGATAAACCCCCTAAGGTCTGCCCCTGACCAGACCTTAGGTGCAAGCATTTCCTGGCTGTGTAGGACAAGACTTTAAAAGGTGGCCCTGTAACCCACAATAGAGGCAGAGCACATCCCTCCTCCTAAAGGGCTTCTCCACCATGGAGAGACGCATGAATTCAAACTGCATCGGCTCAGCAGTACCTGGTGACTCAGGACCAGGAGGCATGGGAGGAGAGGGAGGCATGGGTGGGAACAAACACGTAGGAGACAACGGAACAGGAGGCTTCCGCAAGAGCTCCTTGAAAGAGGGCCTCTCTCTGAGTCTGATGTCAATTAGGATAAAAAAAAGACATCAATGCCTCGAGATCCTCTGGTAAATCTCTGGCAGCAACTTTGTCTTTAATCGCATCAGAGAGCCCATGAAAGAAGGTGGCAACAAGGGCTTCATTGTTCCAACCTACCTCTGCGGCAAGAGTACGGAACTCAATGGCATACTGAGCAACAGATCTTGTAGCTTGCTGAATGGACATGAGTCGTTTAGCAGCAGATGAGGAGTGAGCCGGAATATCAAATACCCTTCGAAAGGAGGCCACACATTCAGGGTAATTTGAAATCACAGGTTTATTAGTCTCCCACAAGGGATTAGCCCGGGCAAGAGCTGTGTCAGAGAGTAAGTAGATGAGAAATCCCATCTTAGCTCTGTCAGAGGGAAACACCTGAGGTAACATCTCAAAGTAAATGCCCACCTGGTTCAAAAACCCTCTGCACTGAATAGGATGATCCCCTCCATATCACTGAGGTAGAGGTGCAGAACTGGGCATGCTCCTGGTAGGACTAGGTGCAGCAGCAGAAACAGGAGCAGCTATAACTTATGGGACACTTTGGTCCAAATGTGCAGTGCAAGTCAGCAGGGTTTGCAGGGCTAGTGCAAATTGATCCGAGCGGTGATCCTGTTCATCCATCCTGGAAATGCTGGTAGGTAAAGGTGCGTTATTAGCACCATCAGGATTCATGGCCCTTGCGTAATGTCAGGATGCCAGGAAACAGACTGAGACATGAAGTGCAAAAATAATCACACCTTTATAAATAACAAAAAATTATAAAAAGTCCACAAGTCAAACAACAAGCCAGGGGTCAAAGTCAGAGCTGGTAGTAAGACGAGCCGAGTCAGGAGCCAAAGTGAATAGTCAAATGAGCCGAGTCAGGAGCCAAAGCAAGTAGTCAGATGAGCCGGAATCAGGAACAAGGAGAACAGCAGTCAGGAACAAGCCAGGGATCAGGAACCAGGAGGGACGTCAGACAGCCAGGTAATACACAGGAACTGGAACTCACAAACAGGTCTGAGACAACGCAAGGGCAAATCATACTGAACAGAGGCCCTTTAAATAATAAGTGATGACATCACAATTCTGAGACTGCATCCTGTCTCACACAGATGATGTACACCAGTCTGGCCATAAGAGGGCGTTCAGGAAATGAGCAGCATCACACACTCTGCACCAGACTCAGCAAGAGAGGTGAGTAAAATGGCTGCTAGCAGCACATGGCAAACAAAGCAGGGAAAAAACCCTGACAATAGTGCAAGAATGATATAGGGTCCTATGCAAAATGGGACAGACAGAAAAAGTTCCCAACTTTGGAGCCCTGCAAGTGCTCCTAAGCATCATCTGCTGCTTAATAGTTGGAGCCCATAGTGCCCATTTAACGTTAGAAAATATCTGAGATTTTACATTTGTGTATCATTTGACTTTAACAACCAGAAAACAATATCTCATTTGGTATTGGTGTTAAGCATAGACTGCAGTTTTTCAAAATAATTTTTTGAGGAAATGGTGATTTATTATAGCCTATGTTTTCCAAGATCCATTATTTTTGAGTGACAAGTACTGACATAAAAACATAGCCTATTTTTCAAAATGTTTGTTCTATTTCATAACATGTGCTAATGATAGGGAGAAGTTTTTTTTTATCTGTGATGATCACTGAGCTGTTGTAGTGAAGAGTTGATAGGTTAAAGAAAAAACACAGAGCGGTTATCCTTAACTGTTTATTCCATTAGTTATGAGCAAATACAGACAGAAGAAATAAGATGACAAAATACACATTCACGTGATCATGTCTGTGTCATTGATTTGTAATCTATTTGTTTGGCGACACCGTACTTATGTTTCAAATGAGACACCAAAAGTCTCTACAAGAGAAATGAATAGCTTAAATCTGAAAAATCCTACTAAAAATAAAAGTATTTTATGCAACTGAAAACTGAATGAAAGAAAACAGAGAAAGACATATTCATCTGTCTAAGGACGAGTTAAGGTGAAAGACAATCAGGCAGATATATTAAAGAGATGTATATGTAGATAATAGTAGTATTGACAGATTACAGAAATAAAAATATACAAAAGTTTAAAAATATGCTATTTATGTATAGTGATGCATATTCCCACACATAGACATGGATATAAACACACAAACATGCAGGGACAAACATATGTGAGAAGAAACATACACATATGAGAAAGAGAGGCACACACATGAAAGGATAGACAGCCAAGAACACACACATGCAGAGATAAAAACAGAAATACTTACACACATATATATAGTGATATACAAAGACACATACAGGAAAAGCCACTGACACACACATATGTAGGGATACCTGCACACACACACATATGCAGGGATAGCCACAGATATATGCCTCAATGCAAGAGTGGACACACACACACACTGGTGTTAAAATGTTTGGGGTCTCTTAGACATTTCCTTATTTTCAATGAAAACATTCATTAAATGAGTTTTAAATATAGCCACTGACAAGGTTAGAAATAATGAATTGTAAGTTAAATAATAATTGTGTCCTTCAAACTTAGCGTTTGTCAAAGAATCCCCAATGTGCAGCAATTACAGCTTTGCAGACCTTTTGCATTCTAGTTGTCAGTTTGTTGAGGTAATCTGAAGAGATTTCTCCCCATACTTCCTGAAGCTCCTCTCACAAGTTGGATTGCCTTGATGGGCACTTCTTACGTACCATACGGTCAAGCTGCTCCCACAACATATCAATAGTGTTTAGATCTGGTGACTAAGTTGGCCACTCCATTAAAGACAGAATACCAGCTGATTGCTTCTTTCCTAAATAGTTATTGCATAGTCTTGAGCTGTGCTTTGTTTATTGTCCTGTTGTAGGAGGAAATTGGCTCCAATCAAACACCATCCACAGGGTATGGCATGGACTTGCAAAATGGAGTGATAGCCTTCCTTCTTCAAGGTCCCTTTTAAGCTCCATAAATCTCCCACTTTACCACAACCAATGCACTCCCAGAACATCCCATTGCCTCTTGACAGATGGCATCAAGCCTTTTTCCAGCATATTTTCATTGGGTCTGTGTCTCACAAATGTTCTTCTTTGTGATCCAAACACCTCAAACTTAGATTTGTCTGTCCATAATACATTTTTTCAGTATTCCTCTGTCCAGTGTGTGTGTTCTTTTGCCCATCTTAATATTTTACTTTTTATTGGGCAGTCTGAGATATGGCTTTTTCTTTTGCAACTCCGCCTAGAAGGCCAGCATCCCGGAGTTGCCTCTTCACTGTTGACACGTGTTTTTTAATGGGTACTATTTAATGAAGCTACCAGTTGAGGACCTGTAAGGCATCTGTACTGGGGCCTCCTACTCCTCTTTATATTCTGGTTACAGTCAGTTTGGGCTGTTCTGTGAAGGGAGTAGTACACAGCATTATAGGAGATCTTCAGTTTATTGGCAATTTCTCAGATAGACTAGGCTTCATTTCTAAGAACAAGAATAGACTGATGAGCGTCAGAAGAAATTTCTTTGTTTTTGGGCCATCTTGAGCCTGTAATCGAACCCACAATTGGTGATGTTCTAGATACTCAACTAGTCTAATGAAGGCCAGTTGTATTGCTTTTTTAATCAGCACAACAGTTTTCAGCTGTGCTAACATAATTGCAAAAGAGTTTTCTAATGATCAGTTAGCCTTTTTAAATAATAAACTCTGATTAGCAAACACAATGGCAATTGGAATGCAGAACAGATGATTACAAATATTGGGCCTTTGTACGCCTATCAAGAAATTTCATTAAAGATCAGCTATTTCCAGCTACAGTAGTCATTAAAGGGACAGTTTACTCAAAAAATTTCTCCCCTTTAATTTGTTCCCAATGATCCACTTTACCTGCTGGAGTGTATTAAATTGTTTACAAGTAGCTCCTTTACCTTTATATTGGCATTTGAAATTGTTGATTTAGCATGTGGTATCACCACCTATTCTGAAAGTTTGTGGCCGCGCGTACCAGCTATAGATAAACTTTGTAAACACAGCAAGCAGAAGAAATTACGCTCCCAGTCGGATATAGCAGAGATAAGGTAATACAATGTTGATTTTTCATTGTTCTCTCAAAGTACTGGTGATTGTTTTAAGGACAGATATAAGATAAAGAAGCAGGTATATGTGCACAATGTGATACAGTAATGAGATCTGATTATACCTACTAGCTCAACCCATTTTATTAGGTTGTGGCTTCAAAACACAAAATCAGAGCTTTAATATACACAAATAAACATTAAAAAGCTAATTTTCATAAATTTTTTACTCTGCAGTTGGTAAAAAATTAAATTGTAAACACATTAAGGGAAAAACTACTTTACAGTATACTGTCCCTTTAACAACATCAACAATGTATACGCTGTATTTCTTTTCTCACTATTTACATGTGTTACTGGCAACCAAAGGTACAATTATTGATTGGTGTTTTATTTGTGTTACTGGAAGCCAGAGGGTAATGACTGCTGTGCCCAGTCACCTATGGATTGACCACTAATTTTGTGGAGGACAGCTAGCTACCCTGCATACAGGGATAGATAGACATACACACATACACATCTTCCTTCATAATCTCCCTAAACAGAGAAGCAGTTGCAACTGCTGCCTCTTTTAAACCTGATGTTGAGCTCACCTGTACCCCATGACAAACATTACTGGAAGGCTGAAAAGCAGAACTAGGCTGGAAATAGGGTGGCAGCTGTGTCTCTAGGTAGGTGACAGTGCAGTTATAAATGACATTACAGTGGTGCTGGTTGTTAAAAAATTCACTAGCAAATATTTTTTACTGCCAGTTCCAGTGCATTTTTTCTGCAAGGTAGCCATGTTAAGCAACACAACTCATATACACTCACCTCCACCCTACTCTTTCAGAAGCCCTTGTACCATGCTCAGTTTACTGTCTGTGATTAAATAAACATTAAGAAACTGAACAAAATAAAAATAATTTTGTTGCAGCTGATGCATCTTATCTCAATTTGCCCACTCATTTTATACCCAGTATATCCAAATATTCTCCCTACCGTCCCCTTGGCTCTACTCATGACCTCCTCCTCTCTTGTTACCTCCTTGCATTCCCATCTACAGGACTTCTCCAGACTGACCCCTATTTTGTGGAACACACTTCCTCGCTCCACAAGACTCTACCCTTGTTTTGAAATATTCAAGTACTCTTTAAAGACTCTATTGTTCATGTATGCAATGTATGATAACCTTTTCTAACCTCAGTTCCTCTGCTCCATTGTTGTCCCCTTGAATGCCCTTAGCATGTGTATTGCCTAATAAACAATCTGTATTTTTAAAATAAGTGGTTTTATTAAACAATTCAATTAATAAGTTGTTAAGCAATACTTTATGTTACAAACTATAAGCAACAAATAACATAAATTACTACATCACCAGATTTTGCATCATACATGTTCCACTTTGCCTGGGGATTCCCATCACTGCAGCCCGAACAATATAGGAATTCTGGGAATTCGCCTTGTCTGGTATCCACAAGGCGCCTTTGCCCATGAATAGAGAATCATAAAAGAGGAAGTCCCAGCTCTCCTTTATACTGTTGCTGAGATAATACTGTGTATATAGTTCACCATTTCCATAGCTGTATACTTGTCATTATTTGTGCTGAGAGTTTATTATTCAGGCAAATGTTCTTGGCATCTTAATGTGTACATGTTTGTGGTTTCCTGTTAGGTAGACTTAATTCTTGTCAGCAGTCAGCATCAATAATTATATAAGCATGGGGCATTATAACAACTAGTTAAGGTCTTCAACTCACATATAGATCAATTAAAACATTGGTTCATCCAACAATTCACTCATATATGGCCTGCCATGTCACATTTGTATCACAGCATGTAAGCCTATGAGCAAAGCTGTTCTTAGATTATTTTCATGAAAACTGATTTACAACAGTGGAACTCTTGGCAGGGCCCTTTACCCAATTGTTCCCTATAAATGTTACCTGCATATCATACCTATGTGTTTATAGCATTGGGGAATCTTTTGTTGCTCTACAAATAACTAATAATAATATTAATAATAATATTCCCATCCAAAAAGAGAGAATATTTTAAGTTATGTCTATATCTATCTATCTAACTGGACAAAATTTACCATCAATCCAGATAGACAGGTTTGCAATCGGAATGATTAACCCCTAAAGAATGATGTTGTAAGCATATTTTTTGGTATTTTTTTTATGTTTTTCTGTAGGAATTGTTTAATGAAATTAATTGTCTATGTATAGACTCCTGTACACAAGAATTGTTAACCACTATAGGGGGTAGTTGCACAATTGAAAAAGTTGTAAGAAAAATGTTCTGCAATTATTTACAATTGTAACCACTAGATGGCAGTATATACTTGTACAGTACAATTGTTTGTTGCCTAAAATGACTATTTAAACACTGTCTTTTAGACACTTTGTCAGGCATGATTAAGGGCAAGTGTTTGCCCGAAACATCACTGTATGTTGGTGGACCCTGTGTGAAAAATGAAGGTCTTTTAATTTATCACAGTTGGAGATTTTTTCTTTTGTGAATATGCTGGTAGGCATGGTAAGCCTTCTCCGTGTTCTGTGAACTGTGGGTGCTGTTTCCTATTTCTACGTACACTATCTGCAGTTAACCAAACTATGGATAAAGAATAGCACACTAAAATAAATGACTTTATGCATACGATAAAAGAGGCAGATGATGTTGAGCCCTATCTCACAATGTTTGAGAGTATTGCTGCTAGAGAAAATTGGCCACAAGAAAAATGGGCAGGGCTGCTAGCCCCATGTCTTAGTGGAGAAGTCCTGAAAACCTATGAGGATTTGTCCCATAGCCAGGCTCCAGATTATAGTAGGCTGAAAAGTGAAATCCTAACCCACCTTGAAGTCACACCAGCAATTCCTGCCCAAAGGTTCAATAAATAGACTTATGATGGGGGAAAAGCTCCAAAGGTACAGATTTATGACTTGTTGATACTTGTTCAGAAATGGTTACAGCCGGAGCTTAACTCAGCTGCAATAGTTGTGGAGATAGTTATGGATTGCTATCTCAGAGTCTGCCAACAGTTCTTATTGCAGAGGGTCATCCAAGGGGAACCAAAAGAGCTGGAGGAAATGATGTGCTTGGTTGAAAGATATTTGACTGCTAATTAGATGCACATTATTTATCTTCAACCTAATTAAAGATGTCCTAATACAAGAACAAATGAAAAGACTGGAACAAATTGATCAGTGGGAGGACAAAGTCCTATACAAAGTTTTGGACAAGAAATGGCTGCCCAGAATTTAATCCCAAAGAAAAGGACAAACTGAAGGACAAATAAGATGCTTCAAATGTCAGAAACTTGGACATTTTGCTTGCAAATTATCATAGATTGAAGAACCCATGGAATGCAATGTGGGAATCAGGGACAGACATAGTACTATACTGACATACACTAAGCTGTCTATGGTAACTAGTGCTATTTTTACAAACCATTTAAGGACTGTGTGGTTTAAAGGTAAGAGTTTACAAGCACTCCTTGATTAAGGATGTGAGGTTAAATTGGTAAAAAATGTTTTTGCCTAAATCTGAAATATTGAATACAATACAATTGCTTGATATTGTATGTGTACATGATGACACCCACTCCTACCCCACAACAAAAGTAGAAGTTATTACAGATATCGGAAGGGTTAAATGTCTTTTAGGTGCAGTACCTGTTTTGGCTTATGATATGGTGATAGGGCAGAGATATGGGAAAAGTCACTAGAAAGTCAGGAAATTTACCCAAGGGAAGGTCAGGGGGTACTTGCAACAGAAAACATATTCCCTTTCTCTAATGTTGATTTGGAGTCAGACAGTAAAAAGAGTTAGCTCTAATATGTTTGGGTAATGAGGCAGAACCCCCAGAAAGTAATGATGTTCCTTTAAGAGACTAACAGTTTCAGGATTTGGAAATCAGTCCTGGTAATCTTCATGCTGTCCAATGGGAAGACCCAAGTTTAACTGCTGCAAAGTAAAATGTAAAGATGATAGAAGGAACTATCACTGATCCAAATAAAACTTTGTGTTTTCCCTAATTTAAAGTGAAGCATTATGTGCATTATAGAGTAGGAAAAAAAAGAGTTGATGAGGTGTAGCAGTTGTTGGTTCCCAAATCAAACATAAATATTGTCATAAATCTTGCTCATAGTCATGTGTTCAGGGGCATCTTGGGATTGAAAAAAACAGAGAATGAGTACTTGCAAGGTTTTATTGGCCAGATATTCTTTCTGCAATAGAGATATTTTGTAAATCCTGTCCAGAATGCAAAAAGCTCAGTTTAAGAGGCTTATTTATCAAGCTCTGAATGGAGCTTGAGGGGCCGTGTTTCTGGCAAGTCTTCAGACTCACCAGAAACGCAAGTTATGGAGCAGCGGTCTAAAGACTGCTGCTCCATAACCTGTCTGCCTGCTCTGATGAGGCAGACAGAGATCGCCACAATTTAACCCAATCGAGTACGATTGGGTTGATTGACACCCCCCTGCTGGCGGCCGATTGAGTCTGCAGGGAGCGGAGCTGCACCAGCAGCTCACAAGAGCTCCTGGTGCAATGCTGAATACGGAGAGCATATTGCTCTCCGCATTTAGCGATGTTTGTCGGACCTGATCCGCACTGTTGGATCAGGTCCAACAGACCGTTGTTAAATAGGCCTCTAAATGTTTTTCAAAACCTACTTGTACCTCAACCTATTATAGAAATACCTTTTGAATGGATTGTGATGGATTTACTAGGGGTGTTACCTAAATCCTCTAGGGTGCACCAATATATCTTAGCTATACTAGATTATGCAACCTGGTATCCTGAAGCAGTACCTTTATGAAATATCTCTTCTAAGAATATTGCAAAAGATTTGATGGTGAAGATTTTGCAGGGTAGGTATAGCAAAAGATAATCTTACAGATCAGGGGAACCCTTTTATGTCAAATATAAATAAATAATTGTGTAAAGTTCTTAAAATTAAGCAGTACATCATCCCCAAACTAATGGGCTGGTTAAGACATTTAATAAAACACTCAAGGCTATGTTGCATAAAGCTATAATCAAAGATGGAAAGGATTGGAATTGTTTGTTGCCATATCTCATATTCTCTATTAGAGAAGTACCTCAATCTTCCACAAAGTTTTCACCTTTTGAGTTATTATATGGTAGACATCCTAGAGGAATATTAGATATCGCAAAAGAAACATGGGAGCAAGCATAGACTTCCCACAGTGTGAAAGAACACATTGCACAAATGAAAAATCTAATAGAAGCTAAAATGCTGGTAGTAAGGGAAAATATGGAAAAAAACACAGAATTCTCAGGAACTTAGTTACAATAAAAATGCAATGCTAAGGGTCTTCTAACCTTGGGATAGAGTTCTTGTACTGATCCCTACAATTAAATGCAAGTTCCTTGCAATCTAGCAAGGACCATATGAAATTATTGAACATGTCATTGAGGTAAATAATAAAGTAAGACAGCCAAGAACAAGGAAGCAAGAACAAATTTACTACACAAATGTACTAAAACCATGGGTAAAGAAAGAGGTTTTAATGATGATACAAAATGAACCTACTCACAAAGTAATTAAGGATGAACCTGAAGTACATATTGCAAAGACTATGGCACCTCATCAGAAGCAGGAAGTTAAGGAGTTTGTTTAAATTTTTTTAGATGTTTTATCCCCAGTTCCAGGTAGAACACATGTTATTAAACATGAAATTATTACCGAGTCTTACAGAATACCAGAGGCTGGAAGAGAGGCAAGATAGTAAGAAAGAGTAATTGAAGAGTGAATGGAATAATCCCATTGTTCTAGTGCCCAAGCCAAATGGTGAAATATGATTCTATAATGATTATTCATAAATTGCAAAAAACTTCAAAGTTTGACGCTTACCCTATGCCAAGTGTTAACAAATTAATAAAGAGGTAGAGGACTCCAGATTTCACAGAATAATTTGTGGTACAGACTGATGCATCTGATGTAGGTCTAGGAGCAGTACCAGGGGTCAAATCCAGTGGGAACGCATGGGAACAGAGTTCCTGCACTATTTTTGCAGGTGGGACTAAGTTACCCCTGGACAGAGAATAGAAATGCTTCAGTAAACACTGCTGCTGCTGGTGGGAGGAGCTGGAGCACAGTATGGTTAGAGGGATAGTGAGATCCTCTAGTAACGGGCAGTAACACTTCCTACAATACACTAAATGCAAACCTGTCAGCAGTCCTGCTGTGTGACCAAACCGCACTGTGTGGAACATATGGTGCTTACATTTCTGTATGGCTTGCTCTGGTATTCAGCCCTTCATTAGTTTTAATTTGCTTTCATTAACCAGAGTGTATAGATTATATACATATACATAAAGCATGTGTGTGTGTGTGTGTGTGTGTGTGTGTGTGTGTGTGTGTGTGTGTGTGTGTGTGTGTGTGAAAGTGTGCATGTATGTATATAAAACAATACTCTTCTCTGCCCTCCCCCACCTCCTAATACAACTTTCCTGTCAGTTCAAGACTTTGCCAGCCACTTCATTTACAAAATTGACTCCATCAGAAACAAAATCAGCTCTCAACACAATTCCATTCTCTCACCCCCCCAAATGCTCTCAATCAACAACAAATCACATAACCTTAAACTTAGCTCATTCTCCCCTGTTACTAAGGAAGATGTTTTGGCACTTATACTGCACTCTTACCTCACTACCTGTCCCCTTGACCCTATCCCCTCACAGCTACGTCCCTTCCTCTCTTACCCCTATTTTCAAATACATTTTCAACCACTCCCTCAGCACCGATATATTTCCCTCATCTCTAAAACATGCACTATTCACACCTATCCTCAAAAAAACATCCCTTGATCCTACCTCCCCATCCAACTACCTCTCTATTTCCCTCCTCCCTCTTGCCTCAAAGCTTCTCGAAACACTAGTTTATGCACACTTATCCCACTTCCTTACATGAAACTCCCTCCTTGACCCACTGCAATTTGGATTGCGTCCCCATCACTCCACAGAGACAGCAATTGTTAAGGTTACCAATGACCTACTTACAGCAAAATCAAAAGGCCCCTTCTCTCTGCTTATCCTCCTTGATCTGTCTGCAGCCTTTGACACTGTTGACCACCCTCTTTTGCTCCAAACCCTCCAATCCTTTGGCATCTGTGACACAGCCCTCTCTTGGCTCTCTTCCTACCTGTAAAACCGTAGCTTTAGTGTAGCCTTCTCAGGGGCCTCCTCTGCCCTGTCATCACTTTCTGTCAGAGTACCACAAGGCTCTGTCCTCGGTCCCCTTCTCTTCTCAATCTACCCGTCATCACTAGGTTCCCTAATAAAGTCCCACAGTATCCAATATCATTTGTATGCCGACAAGACCCAAATCGACTTCCCTGCACCCAACCTATCTCCTTCCTTGCTAACCCGTGTCACTCACTATCTTTCTCACATCTCTTCCTGGATGTCCTCTCACTACCTCAAGCTAAATCTCTACAAAACTGAGCTCCTTATTCCCCTCCCTCTTCCAAAATCTCCACCCCCAATCTCTCTATAACTATTGACAACTCCATCATTACCACTACCCTGCATGCCCGATGTCTCGGGGTCACATTTGACTCAGATCTTTCTTTCACTAATCAAATTCAGTCCTTGGCTAAAGCCTGCCGCTTCCACCTCAAAAACATCTCTAAAATAAGACACTTCCTTACACAAGACACAACTAAGATTTTAATCCACTCTCTCATCCTTTCCTGCCTTGATTACTGCAACTCTGTCCTCTCTGGTCTCCCCACCTGCCATCTAGCTCCTTTACAATCCATAATGAATGCCTCTGCCAGGCTCATCTTCCTTACACGTCGCTCTTCATTTACTGCACCTCTCTGCAAATCCCTTCACTGGCTTCCTCTTGCCTCTAGGATCAAACACAAAATTCTCACTCTGACATACAAAGCCCTCAACTGCACTGCTCCCCCCTATATCTCAGACTTTGTCTCCAGATACTCTCCCTCCTGTCCCCTTCGCTCTGGTCATGACCTCCTACAAACCAACAACTTGTGAGGTGCACTTAAAGACTTGGTTGTCATAAAAAGTTAAACTTTATTGAAGCATTCTATTTGGAGCCGAAACGCGTCAGCATACAGTCCCTGGAATGGAGTTCTAACAGCTCACAAGGCAATTTGACCATGTATTGTCTATTTGACACACTATTTGTTTTTTAGAATTCTTCAATAAAGTTTAACTTTTTATGACAACCGAGTCTTTAAGTGCACCTCACAAGTTGTTGGTTTGTGGATCTTTGGAATGGAGGTTTTGCACTCTAGCACATCAGATGTATCCTGCACCTAGCTGTCCCACCCGCTTAATGGAACATCCTATCGCATTGAGGAGGAGGAAGCCAGAGACCGGAGAGGACTGATTACGTCACACACCAGTCTGTAAGTGAGCCGAGAGGGGAGAGGAGTCGACTATAGATCAGGTAACATTAGTTATGCAAATACCGGACTGATCTCTTATCCTGGAAGACGGAGAGTCGTTATCACATCCTGTGGACAGGTCACTTACGTGTAAACTTAAAGGCAAGTGTCTCTCTCAGAACAGAACATTGATGGTGATGTGAGTGGGGCTAGGAGACCCGTGAATTACCATTTGAAAGCCAGGTTTTGTGTATACTATCAAGCTTTGAGTGGTTTATTTGAATTTGGGGTCACTGACTTGCAGAGGACTACAGGTGCCGTCACTACGTCTAATCATGACCTCCTACTCTCCTCCTCTCTTGTTACCTCATCACACTCCCATTTACAGGACTACTCCAGACTGGCTCCCATCTTGTGGAACTCTCTGCCTTGCTACACAAGACTCTCCCCTAGTTTTAAAAGCTTCAAGCGCTCCCTAAGGACTTTACTGTTCAGGGATGCATACAACCTACACTAAACTTTCTTTATACCAATTCCTCTCCTCTATTGCTATCCCCTGATCCTCCTTAGCATGTAAGCCTAAGAGTTGTTTGTAGATCACCTTCTTAACAGCTGACTACAACAGTGCAACTCTTGGCAGGTCCCTCTACCAATTTGATCCCTATAATTGTTTTGTTGTACTACTCCACCTTTGTTTATAGTGCTGCGGAATCTGTTGGCACTCTACAAATAACCGATAATAATAATAGCAATAATAATTGTGAGGGGGTGGAAGTCTTGTTGAGTTCACACACTTTTATTTTGTAGGACTTGACCCCCGGGCAGTACTATCTCAAGTTCACGGGATGAAGAACATTCCCTCATGACCTTAAGTAGGAAATTTAATTTGCATTAAGAGGTAAAATGAAAAAGAGTTTCTAGAATCAAATGGGCACTAGAAACTTTAAAATATCTGCTAGGAAGACAATTTAAACTGATTACTGATCATGCATCTTTGACCTGGATAAGAAAAATTCCAAGGTGACCAGGTGGTTTCCTAGCCATCAGTCATTTAATTTTACTATGGAGCATATGGTTGGTAAGCCTCAGGGTAATGCAGATAGTTTTTCATGAGTGCAATGCTTATTGATGAAGTCTGCTCAACCCAATAGGTCTGAACTGAGGAGGAGGATATATCACAGAGTTTCTGGAAGGGTAGTAGTGGGGGAAGGTATTTATTACCCAGACTCCTTAATAGTCTTTATCCACTGACCTATCCCTAATTAATTTATCTGCAGCAGCTAAAATCTCAGGCTGCTGATTCCTAGGCACAAAAATGCTGTGTTACCTGTTGAAGACAGGGCAGCAAAGAGCATTGAAACCTTACCAGAGAAAACAGTTAAACAGAAAGGTTGGTGAAACAAACTGTTATTTTTTTTTATTAGGTTTTGTTGATCAGCTTACTTTGAGTAGTTGGGTCTCTGAAAGAACTATGCATTTCTTTTGTAGTAAATTTATTTTGAATTCACATGTGCATTTGATTTAAAGCAAGGTGTGAGAATGTATACACCTTAGAGGACTATGTTGTTTTGCCTGAAAACAGGTATCCAATATATATATACCAATATATATATATATATCAGGGTCGGCTCCCAAACTAATGAAATGGGGGTGCATTTTTTTTCACGAGGGGGCACGAATTTACAAAGCATGTATGAGAGTCAAAACAAGAGCAGAGCTACATATTCTACAGGAAAGTGTAGCTTCTGGCTGGCTTATCCACCACTATTAACATTTGGAGAATAAGTGCTAAATCACTAGGTAAAAGAATAAAGTCGAAATCCTATGCAGTGCACTAAAACAGAGCCATTAAACTTGACACCACCCCATGCAAAAGCTCATTAAAAACAATTCACCCCTTAATCACCATGATCCAAAACATTTAAACTCATTCTCAAATCTCAATCATGTCCCCTAACAGCCATGCACCCCAAACCCCAATGCAATTAACCCCTTTGTTTGCAATAGCAGTGAGGATACTAAGTTTTCAGGTAATGGTAATTTTGTAGATTAGATTTAGCTATACCCGTTTTTCTTAATAACTAACGGATATCAGGGTACTAAATACAACCTATGTACTGTGAACCTATACGAATATGATTGTATCGTATAAATATAAGTCTATAAATAGCTACCGGCTTCAATCAATGCCTCAAAAGTACACTGCGATCTTAGACCTGGCCTAAGATCACAGTGCACTTTTGAGCCGTCGATAGAAGCCGGTAGCCATTTATAGATTTATATTTATATGATACAATCATATTCTTATCATGGTCTATTGTTTAAGAACATTAGTAACTCATGATAGTTAGGTAAATTTAATAGGGTTAAAGACAAGTCCAAAAAAGTCTCTAATTAACTTCCAATTCCAAATAAGAGGTTAAGACACGGAGCTCCTTGCAGATGTGCGATGCGACCTCACAGTTCTACAACTAACTCCATGCAGCATTACATAACAATTCATTATTTTATTTATTATTTTTAAAGCGTATGATCATATCATTTTTTTTAAAGGGGCACAGCATTCCATTTGGGTGGGCATTGCTGACCCTGATATATATATATATATATATATATATATATATATAGAGAGAGAGAGAGAGAGAGAGAGAGAGAGAGAGAGAAAATAACTCATTGTGTAGCTCATTAACAAATCTAGACAGGCCAGAAGGCTTGTTTTTCCCACAGAAAACCTCTGGAATACATTGTTTCCAATGCAGCAAAGGATTCTGGGTAAAATATGCAAATTAGGTTCACAATGACACACCTTTTTACTTCAAGTCTGCTTTTCAGCAGATTCCCTTAACGCCAAAGCATCACTGTTCACACAGCTTATAAGCTTAGCTAGGGTTAATGCAGTGATTCATAACCATCCCAGGACAGTTTTGTAGTTATTGCTACTCATAAGCTGGGAGAAGGTTTGAATGTCATTGTGAACCTAATTTGCATATCTTACCCAGGATCCTTTCCTGCATTGGAAACAATGTATTCCAGAGGTTTTCTGCGGGGAAAACAAGCCTTCTGGCCTGTCTAGATTTGTTAATGAGCTACACAATGAGTTATGTTCTCTATATTTTGTGCGTAGTGGAGAATTTTAAACTCACTTTTTACCTCCCCCTAATTTTAAATGTTGTTGTATTTTGCCCGAAATCAACTTCACCCAGCAGTGATTCAAACCTTCTCCCAGCTGATGAGTAGCAATAACTACGAAACAGTCTGTCCTGGATGGTTATGAATCACTGCACTAACCCTAGCTAAGCTTATAAGCTGTGTGAACAGCGATGCTTTGGCGTTAAGGATATCTGCTGAAGAGCAGACTTGAAGTAAAAAGGTGTGTCATTGTGAACCTAATTTGCATATATTACCCAGAATCCTTTATTGCATTGGAAACAATGTATTCCAGAGGTTTTCTGTGGGAAAAACAAGCCTTCTGGCCTGTCTAGATTTGTTAATTAGCTACACAATGAGTTATTTTCTCTTTATTTTGTGCATAGTGGAGAATTTTAAACTCACTTTTTACCTCCCCCTAATTGTAAATGTTGATATATATATATATATATATTCAAAGTAAAGGCTGCAGCACTGCAAAGTAACTTTTTTTGTTTCAGGCAGAACCCCTTCTCAATATATAATTGCCTGGGTTTACATTAAATATTATAAATAATTAAATTATTATCTGGAAAAAGCACTCACAGGACTTATAAAATATCTAAGTTTATTTTTCCAAATTTATGGGGGGGGGGTAATAGTCTATGTTTCTGCTCCGACAGGAGCCTTTGTCAAGACCAGCAAAAAGTGAATGCTGGTGGATGCACTTTTTGACACGTCTGCTATTGTTTTTTATTAATTTGGATAAATAAACTTTGATGTTTGTTAAGCCCTGTGATTGCTTTTTCAAGATAATAATTATATATAAGTATGTACACAATGAAGTTATCAATTTGAGCTGTATAAAAATGCAAGAAATTAATATGTATAAAAAGTCTCTCCTGATGTGTTTTTAATAGCTGCTGTTTCTGATGTATCCACTATTACCAGTGGAAAAGGTAGAAAATCTTGGTAGGTAGGCCAGGAACAGCGCTCATAGCAAGGGAGAGAAAAACAAGATATAAAAGACTTATGGTTAAGTGTGTGTCACTGTAACAACCCTTTTCTGTTAAGATGCAATGTCTGTTTTAGCAAGGCATGAAAAGTACCTTAAATGCAAGTGAGGGGATTACTGTGAAGATTTAGTCCTGCTTTAAGACACAAACGCTGCACAGCTACACTTTCTTTTGTGGGCATGTCCCTTACGCATTTCGTGAACTGAATTCACTTCATCAGAGGGCATGCCCACTATACATCAGCACTCGTCTTATATGGCCGAAAACGCCTTCAGCTGAGTATTCAGTTACAATGAGTGTTACGTTAGTTTGCAACGTTATGTTTTATATCGTACTACTGCTGCCTAACCAAACATTGACTTGAAACAGTTTCTCTATCTTAACTGAAACAATGTTTATAACCACTATGTAATTAGAACACTATTACATTGGGAAAATTTGATCTTACATTGAATTAATGGTCATTCTAAATACATTACATATGACTTAATACCATTTCAAAGTGATCTGACAAGAAGGGATATTTTAACCCTTTTGTAATCGGAGCAATACCATAAAATCTAATATTTTATTGGCTATTATAAATATGTGATAAAAGGATTAAAATTAAAGTATATGAAATTTAATGAAATAAAGTTGCTTATACTTATATTATTACTCAAAGAATGGAAAATAAAAACCATATGTAACACCCTTCTGTTCTGTGTTCCTGCTCACTTATTTATTATATATTTATTTTATATGATATTGTGGCCTTCTTTACAGTAACAGTAGCACTTATCTTTGCCTACATATATAAAGAAAGTAAAAAATAGTAAAGTGTAGTCTTTAAATAAAGTTTATTGCTCTGTGATTCCAAAATACATTTATTTTTAATACTCTTATTTAACATTCATTTTATTCCCATATGACATTACCTTCACCTGCGGTCTGATATATAAGTGAATTGATTTGCTTGTGACAATATGAGACTCACAAAAGATTCCCAAGGGCTTAAAACTGCCTCGTGGCAGCAGGTAGATTTATCTGATGCAGATTTATGTGACAAAAAGATATTCATATCTCAAATTTCTAATACGTTTGCAGTTGACAGGACATATAGAAAGACAGGGCCTTGAGCTGTAGGATTAACAATGAAATGTTAACTAAGGGAAAAATAAGCTCAAGGCAAGGGAATTCAATTTCAGATTCCAGACAAACTTAAAATTTCATGAAAAAGAGCTAAAGGCTGATAAAAGTGTCTCATCTGAGGAAAAATATCTGTTAAAAATACTTTTTTACGTTACTTTGTTGAACCCAAGGGACAATCCCCTTTGGAGCAGAAAACATTTCCTCGTTTGAATATGATTAGTTTAGCAAAAGAATGGTCAATTTTTTTCCTTTTCATACACAGGTTAAATTGTTATTGTTATATATATATACATATATTTAAACAAACATTTTTTGTGGATTTAGGGTTTTATAATTGGAGAAATATTTATACATTGTCCACATTTAAGTGACTTATGTCTGGAAAGCAATATTAAATGATTTCTCTCTCTATGCATTTGTTTGTGTTTGGAAAACCCACAGCAAATTAATTTTAAACTGTGAAAGTGCCAGATGGTGTCATATATTGAATTTGCCTTTCTGTATAATAAGCTGTGATATATCTGTAGATCAGCCAGAACCATTCAAACAGTGACTACATCTATACTACCTTATTATCTGCAATTTGCTATAATATGAACATGGATTCAAAGTTCTAAACAAATCTGGAATGGAGCTATCTATCCCTTAAAGGGACATGAAACCCAAAACATGTATTTAACAATTCAGATAGATTATACAATTTTAAACAACTTTCCAATTTACTTTTATTATATAATATGCGTAGTTATCTTGGTATCCTTTGTTGAAGGAGAAGCAATGCACTGCCGGGTGTTAGCTGAAAGCCAATGACAAGAGGCATATATGTGCAGCCACCAATCAGAAGCTTGTGAGTCTACCTAGGTATACTTTTCAACAAAAGATACAAATAGATTGAAACAAACTAGATAATAGAAATACATTGGAAAAGTGTTTAAAATGGCATGCTCTATCTGCATCATGAAAAAAAAAATTAGATTTCATGTCCTTTAACCTCTTAACGACCGAGGACGTGCAGGGTACGTCCTCAAAAAAAAGGCAGTTAACGCCTGAGGACGTACCCTGCACGTCCTCGGTGTGGAAAGCAGCTGGAAGCGATCCCGCTCGCTTCCAGCTGCTTTCCGGTTATTGCAGTGATGCCTCGATATGGAGGCATCCTGCAATAACCTTTTTAAGCCATCTGTGGCCCTCTCTGCACCGGAGATCGGTGGCTCACTGCGTTGGTGGGTGGGAGCCGGACCGGGAGGCAGGTGGCGGCCATCGATGGCCCTGCTGATGTGGAGGGGGGGCGGGATCGTGGGCGGGGATGGCCGGGGGCGCGCGCGCGTGCACGGGAGGGCGGGGGCGGGCGCGTGCACGGGGAGGGAGCGGGCGGGAACCGCTACGCTACAGAAAATCCAATAATAAAAAATGTTAACAAATGTAAAAAAATGGCTAAAAAGTTTTTAAAAAAAAACGATCAGCAAGGTGGAGGGGGTTTGTCTGTGTGGGGTGGGGAAGCTACACTACAGAAAAAAACCAAACAAATAAAAAAAAAGCACTTTTTTTTTGCAAACTGGGTACTGGCAGACAGCTGCCAGTACCCAAGATGGCCCCCAATGAGGCAGAGGGGAGGGTTAGAGAGCGGTTTTGGGGGGGATCAGGGAGGTTGGGGGCTAAGGGGGGATCCTACACAGTAGCATATGTAAATATGCTAAAAAAAAATTTTTATTTTTTTTTTTAAAAACCCTTTTATTTTAGTACTGGCAGACTTTCTGCCAGTACTTAAGATGGCGGGGACAATTGTGGGGTGGGGGAGGGAAGGGAGCTGTATGTTTACTATAATATTTATTTTTTTATGCATGCAATAATTATCACCTGATAATATATATTTACCAAGAGAATAAAAAATATTAGTAATGAGCAAATATCTGTAATTTGACATTTAAATGGTTGAATTAATGTTCCCCTGGACCTTAATTTTTCCATTTCCATGTTTCCATTGAGTAAGTATTACAATCTGAATACTGAATAATAACAATGAAATATTGAAAGTATCATTGGAAAATTGATTCCAATACAATCTCAGAGTTTACAGTAAATAAACAATTAAATTGTTAATAGCTGAATATTAGAATGATAAATTCAATATTTAAATATAACTTCTGGTAAAGGGAATGTTAACATTCATTTTTAAAATCAGCGTTAAATGTGGTGCAAACATTTAATATTCATTAACAACAAATGTGGGCAAAATTCTTTATTTTTAACAAATATATTAAACCATTTGATTTTCACTTATAAATACTACTTAATCAGTAGCTTTGTTATTCATGATATAGGTTTGTTTGTAGAAAAAAAAACATTGAAAACAATATGTTTAAACCTAAACCACACACACACACACATATATATATACATACAGTACATACACACACACATATATATATACACATACACACATATAAACATACATACAGTACATAGACACATACACATATACACATATAAACATACATACAGTACACACACACATATATATATATATATATATATATATATATACACACATACACATATACACATATAAACATACATACAGCACACACACACACACACAAATATATATACATATATATACACATACACATATAAACATACATACAGTACATATACACACACACATATATATATACACATACACATATACACATATAAAAATACATACAGTACACACACACACACACATATATACACATATAAAAATACATACAGCACACATACACACACACAAATATATATACATATATATACACATACACATATAAACATACATACAGTACATATACACACACACACATATATATATATATACACATACATATATAAACATACATACAGTACATACACACACACACATATATATACACATACACATATACACATACATACAGTACATACACACACACACATACAGCACACATACACACACACAAATATATATACATATATATACACATACACATATAAACATACATACAGTACATACACACACACACACATATATATATATACACATAGACATATAAACATACATACAGTACATACACACACACACATATATAACATAATTTATGCTTACCTGATAAATTCCTTTCTCCTGTAGTGTAGTCAGTCCACGGGTCATCCATTACTTATGGGATATTAACTCCTCCCTAACAGGAAGTGCAAGAGGATCACCCAAGCAGAGCTGCTATATAGCTCCTCCCCTCTACGTCATACCCAGTCATTCGACCGAAAACCAAACGAGAAAGGAGAAACTATAGGGTGCAGTGGTGACTGGAGTATAATTTAAAATTTAGGCCTGCCATAAAAACAGGGCGGGCCGTGGACTGACTACACTACAGGAGAAAGGAATTTATCAAGTAAGCATAAATTATGTTTTCTCCTGTTAAGTGTAGTCAGTCCACGGGTCATCCATTACTTATGGGATACCAATACCAAAGCTAAAAGTACACGGATGACGGGAGGGACAGGCAGGCTCTTTACACGGAAGGAACCACTGCCTGAAGAACCTTTCTCCCAAAAATAGCCTCCGAAGAAGCAAAAGTGTCAAATTTGTAAAATTTAGAAAAAGTGTGAAGTGAAGACCAAGTCGCAGCCTTGCAAATCTGTTCAACAGAGGCCTCATTCTTAAAGGCCCAAGTGGAAGCCACAGCTCTGGTAGAATGAGCTGTAATTCTTTCAGGAGGCTGCTGTCCAGCAGTCTCATAGGCTAAACGTATTATGCTACGAAGCCAAAAGGAGAGAGAGGTGGCCGAAGCCTTTTGACCTCTCCTCTGTCCAGAATACACGACAAACAGGGAAGAAGTTTGTCGAAAATCTTTAGTTGCCTGTAAATAAAATTTCAGGGCACGGACAACGTCCAGATTGTGCAGAAGACGTTCCTTCTTTGAAGAAGGGTTGGGGCACAATGATGGAACAACAATCTCTTGATTGATATTCCTGTTGGTAACTACCTTAGGTAAAAACCCAGATTTAGTACGCAGGACTACCTTGTCTGAATGAAAAATCAGATAAGGAGAATCACAATGTAAGGCAGATAACTCAGAGACTCTTCGAGCCGAGGAAATAGCCATTAAAAACAGAACTTTCCAAGATAACAGCTTGATATCAATGGAATGAAGGGGTTCAAACGGAACACCCTGTAAAACGTTAAGAACTAAGTTTAAACTCCATGGCGGAGCAACTGTTTTAAACACAGGCTTAATCCTGGCCAAAGCCTGACAAAAAGCCTGAACATCTGGAACTTCTGACAGACATTTGTGTAGAAGGATGGACAAAGCTGAGATTTGTCCCTTTAACGAACTAGCGGATAAACCCTTTTCTAAACCTTCTTGTAGAAAGGATAATATCCTAGGAATCCTAACCTTACTCCATGAGTAACTCTTGGATTCGCACCAATGCAAGTATTTGCGCCATATTTTATGGTAAATTTTCCTGGTAACAGGCTTCCTAGCCTGTATCAAGGTATCAATCACTGACTCCGAAAATCCACGCTTTGATAGAATCAAGCGTTCAATCTCCATGCAGTCAGCCTCAGAGAAACTAGATTTGGATGCTTGAAGGGACCTTGCACCAGAAGGTCCTGTCTCAGAGGTAGAGACCATGGTGGACAGGACGACATGTCCACTAGGTCTGCATACCAGGTCCTGCGTGGCCACGCAGGTGCTATTAGAATCACCGATGCTCTCTCCTGTCTGATCCTGGCAATCAGTCGAGGAAGCATCGGGAAGGGTGGAAACACATAAGCCATGTTGAAGGCCCAAGGTGCTGTCAGAGCATCTATCAGAATCGCTTTGGACCTGGATCCGTAATAAGGAAGTTTGGCGTTCTGGCGAGACGCCATGAGATCGAGATCTGGCCTGCCCCAACGTCGAAGGAGTTGGGAAAAGATCTCCGGATGAAGTTCCCACTCCCCCGGATGAAAAGTCTGGCGACTTAGGTAATCTGCTTCCCAGTTCTCCACTCCTGGGATGTGGATCGCTGATAGGTGGCAAGAGTGAGACTCTGCCCATTGCATTATCTTTGATACCTCCATCATTGCTAGGGAGCTCCTTGTTCCTCCCTGATGGTTGATGTAAGCCACAGTCGTGATGTTGTCCGACTGAAACCTGATGAACCTCAGAGTTGCTAACTGAGGCCAAGCCAGAAGAGCATTGAAAACTGCTCTTAATTCCAGAATATTTATGGGAAGGAGACTCTCCTCCTGAGTCCAAGATCCCTGAGTCTTCAGGGAATTCCAGACAGCGCCCCAACCTATCAGGCTGGCGTCTGTTGTTACAATTGTCCAATCTGGCCTGCTGAAAGGCATCCCCTTGGAAAGATGTGGCCGAGAGAGCCACCATAGAAGAGAATTTCTGGTCTCTTGATCCAGATTCAGCATAGGGGACAAATCTGAGTAGTCCCCATTCCACTGACTTAGCATGCACAATTGCAGTGGTCCGAGATGCAGGCGTGCAAAGGGAACTATGTCCATTGCCGCAACCATTAAGCCGATTACCTCCATGCATTGAGCCACTGACGGGCGTGGAATGGAATGAAGGACCCGGCAAGCATTTAGAAGTTTTGTTAACCTGACCTCTGTCAGATAAATCTTCATTTCTACAGAATCTATAAGAGTCCCTAAGAAGGGAACTCTTGTGTGTGGCAAAAGAGAACTCTTTTCCTCGTTCACTTTCCACCCATGTGACCTTAGAAATGCCAGTACTAACTCTGTATGAGACTTGACAGTTTGGAAACTTGACGCTTGTATCAGAATGTCGTCTAGGTACGGAGCTACCGATATTCCTCGCGGTCTTAGAACCGCCAGAAGAGACCCCAGAACCTTTGTGAAGATTCTTGGAGCAGTAGCTAACCCGAAGGGCAGAGCTACAAACTGGTAGTGCCTGTCTAGAAAGGCAAACCTTAGGTACCGGTAATGGTCTTTGTGAATCGGTATGTGAAGGTAGGCATCCTTTAAATCCACTGTGGTCATGTATTGACCCTTCTGGATCATGGGTAAGATTGTCCGAATAGTTTCCATTTTGAACGATGGAACTCTTAGGAACTTGTTTAGGATCTTTAAGTCCAAGATTGGTCTGAAGGTTCCTTCTTTCTTGGGAACCACAAACAGATTTGAGTAAAACCCCTGTCCGTGTTCCGACCGCGGAACCGGGTGGATCACTCCCATTAGTAACAGATCTTGTACACAGCGTAGAAACGCCTCTTTCTTTATCTGGTTTGTTGACAACCTTGAAAGATGAAATCTCCCTTTTGGAGGAGAAGTTTTGAAGTCCAGAAGATATCCCTGAGATATGATCTCTAACGCCCAGGGATCCTGGACATCTCTTGCCCAAGCCTGGGTGAAGAGAGAAAGTCTGCCCCCTACTAGATCCGTTTCCGGATTGGGGGCCCTCACTTCATGCTGTCTTAGGGGCAGCAGCAGGTTTTCTGGCCTGCTTGCCCTTGTTCCAGGTCTGGTTAGGTTTCCAGCCCTGTCTGTAACGAGCAACAGTTCCTTCCTGTTTTGGAGCGGAGGAAGTTGATGCTGCTCCTGCCTTGAAGTTACGAAAGGCACGAAAATTAGACTGTCTAGCCCTTGGTTTGGCTCTGTCTTGAGGCAGGGCATGGCCCTTACCTCCAGTAATGTCAGCGATAATTTCTTTCAAACCAGGCCCAAATAATGTCTGCCCTTTGAAAGGTATGTTAAGCAATTTAGATTTAGAAGTCACATCGGCTGACCAGGATTTTAGCCACAGCGCTCTGCGGGCCTGAATGGTGAATCCGGAATTCTTGGCCGTAAGTTTAATTAGATGTACTACGGCATCAGAGATAAAAGAATTAGCTAGCTTAAGGGTTTTAAGCTTGTTTGTAATCTCATCCAATGGAGCTGATTCAAGGGTCTCTTCCAGAGACTCAAACCAGAATGCCGCCGCCGCCGTGACCGGCGCAATGCATGCAAGGGGTTGCAATATAAAACCTTGTTGAAC